>NW_022706284.1:130962-152996 GCF_011630105.1 Anneissia japonica
TAATAATAATAATAATCGTCCTATAATGTACATAAACCTCAAATGAGTATATTCGCACAATAATAATAATAATAATAATAATAATAATAATAATAATAATAATAATAATAATAAAGTTGTGAGTAAATATCTAATGAAATATTACAAATTATATATTTACAAATTACAAATATATATATATATATATATATATATACAGTATATATATATATACTACTTGTAACCAAATTGAAGCTAATTCTTTACTACAACAAATTTGAGTTTTGTATTTATTCACTTCTAATAATAATAATATATTCTATATTAATTCAATCTTCTTTATTCCATTCATGTAGGCCCTACACTGAAAAAGAAAAAAAAAAACATTTACGAGCTGGACAGAAAATGAAAATATATGATCAATCTACAATACATAACAATTCAAATTCTCATTGTCGTTTTATGTAGAATAGGTTTATTACCGTTCACACGGCAGTATATAACGGTCTATCTTGATTGATGCTATGAAACACAGACATGAAGGTCATGGTTGAATGCGTTTCTGCTGACACGTCAATGTGTTACTGATCCACAATGTCAACGCATTTTACATACCGAGACACGGACGGGAAAAACCAACAAAACAAAATCAAGATACATCGATTTTTAACGAAATTTGGATAATTACTGTTCTAAAAGTTGGTTTCTATTGATTATTAATAGTTTTCTACTCTCGTGTGGTAATATTTTTTATCATTTTTGTGTGTGTTCCCGAGTGGTCCCGTGTGTTCCGTGTGGTATTTAGTAGACCCATTTACCTGGCTTTGAATCTGAATAGCCTAGTTAGTTTAGGCATAGGCCTAGTCTTCATAGCGTAGGATGACCTACTACTACTACTACTACTGTGCGGGAAGTACAGTTAGGCCTAGTAGGCCTAGTGAATTCGATCGAACTCGGCCACAAGTCAACTCGGCCACAGTCAACTCGGCCACAAGTCAACTCGGCCACAAAAAGTTTGGCTACAGTCAACTCGGCCACAAGTCAACTCGTCCACAAGTCATTTACTGGTACTACCCTTTGAAGGATTCATCGAGTATAAAATACTAATTCTTTAAGTATTACTATACTTATTGTTATTATTATTATTGCTATTATTATTGTTGTCATTGTTGTTTGTTGTTTTTGTTACCGTTAGTTTTAATATTAATAGTATAGCCTAGTATTATAAGTATCATTATTATTATTAATTACTAATTAGTATTACTATTATTATAAAAATAAACATTATCTTTAATTTATTATTGTTGTATTATTGCTGTTATCACCTTCAATATCATTATTATCACTAATTAGTTATTAAAATTGATATTTAAATATCGTTATTATTACCATACTAGTATTATTACTATTAGTATTGTTAAAATAAATATTACTATTAATATTGTTGTTGTTGTTATCACCTTTATTATCGTCATAATGACTAATTAGTATTATTAAAGTAAATATTACTTTATTATTATTGTTGAAGTAGAATGTTGTGAGTAAAACAGAAGACGAACACATTAATAAGTAACTCTTTTTAATTCATAGGCAATAGCATTAAAATCTCTTTTGGTAGTGTGGTTGTCCTGTTTTACTAAAATATATTGTGTACCTTATTTCAATCATATATTGAAGAAAAAGGATGCAAAAACTGAGATTTATACCCTATTCAGACTACACTCTCTTGCGATGTAATTGGTGGTAATTCAAAACTGATTACTCCCGATCGCAATCAACGAACGCATTCAGACCAACACAAACAAACTTTACATTCTAGGGCCTAGGCCTCCGGTGTCTAGGCCTCCGGTGTCTAGGCCTATGTTGCCTGACCTCAGCCAAACAGTGCCTGTGGAATTCGTTGTGATTCGTTGCGATCAGTTTCCGTGGTAATCGGGAGTAATAAAGATTGTAGCACCCAATCGCAGCGGGTACCAATTGCGATATCGATTACATATCGACTACTATTGGTGAGCTTTCACACACGATTTTACTTTGCGATTGGGTGTCGCAATTGCTACAACCGATCGCAATGCGATGCTAGTCTGAATGGGGGTATTACATTAAATAACTTGTTGCCGAATTGACTTGTGGCTGAGTTGACTTGTGGCCAAGTTGGTTGTAGCCGAACTTTTTGTGGCCGAGTTGACTTGTGTTCGAGTTGACTTGTGGCCGAGTTGACCTGCACCTGGCCTATTCTTAAGGCCTGTTTACACTTGCAACAATAACGAAAAGTCTCTATGGTGAAAAGCTATCATCAGCAAAATCAATGAGTCAGCAGTTCACTTTTTTTCAGTTTCAACTATTTATTCTGTTTTTATTTTTCTGTTTTCTGGAAAGCGTGTAGAGACTAATGTTATGCGCTATACAAGTGCACAACCATTGACCATTCATATTAGTATTTACTATCAATTACATAGGCTTAATAAAAAAAGAACAGGCCCCAAAAAACAGGGGAGGTAGGTAGGATTTTTTTTCTACTACCACAATAATCATCAAAGACCTTGAAATCAGAGGTGGCGCCAGTAGTGGGGGGTTAGCTGGGGGTCAGGGCCCCTGTTGTAGGGGAGAACTGGCGGTCCCCCACCCCAATCGTGGCAGGAAAACCACAATTCGTTGGGGAGAAAATTATAGGCCTATGTACAGTATTTTCTATGTTTATTAATTAGGTATAGTCTATAAAATCGATTAAATAAGCCTTTGAAACCACTAAATTATCTTATTTTTAGCCCTAGGACCACTTTCCAAACATTTTGAGGGACACCCGACCACGCTAACTTTGCTCTCATTTTTGCCCGTCATGTGTGCAAAATAAAAATTGAGAGACAACAATGGAAAATTTGCATACTACTTCTAGGCTTTGAATAAAGTAAAAAAACAGTACGCCCTGGGTAAATCATTGTGTGGACACTCGTCGAAAGTAACATGCGCGTAAAATTGTTATGCCTATCGTAACTTTATTTCAGATGGAAGGCCGTCTGAACATAAGTAGACCTATAATATATTTTGAAGATTTAATTGAGAAGAAATAAAACATGTGTAAATGTAATTTAATATTAGATGTGCTGTCTTTCCTTAGCTAAATATATTTAAGTTGAGTTTCAATTAAAAATTTAAATGAGAAAAAATTTAGCCCTGTCAATTAACTGGCAGTTAATAATTATTAATACCTTTCCTGTATCATTTTGCAGGCATTTTAAATGGGCTGGTAATCAATTTTTAAGTATTTTTGTGGCAAAATGTCTGTAAGCAAGTGGAAACTGATTTTTTAATCAGTTTACATCCAGATAAAATTAATGGCTGTGAAATTAAAGTTATTGGTAAAGTAAAGTGTATTTTAACTGATTTTCCACCCTCTAAACACATGTTTAACTTGGCTGCCCTAGGGTAAAATGTTAAAATCAAAAACCTGTAGAACAAATAGATATCTCAACTCATTTGTACCACTTCATTTGATTTCTTATACAAAATACTATCAAATAAGTTTTACATTAGGGTTTAAATATATTTTTGTTCTTTGGTTTGTATTGATTTTTGCACTGTTTTTGTGATGTAATGCACCAGCTGATTTTCCAGAGAACACAGATAAAGAAATATTGAATATTAAATAAATCAGCTACTTTTGAGGTTTTTTTTCATGTTTTATGACAGTGTGTCTTTTATTAGAATTGGCATCGAAATAAAATAAGCCTACATAAGCACACAATACCAGCAAATATAATTCAATGAAACATCCTACCTGTATAAACAACACTCATTTTGTTATTTGTGGTTTGAAGAGAATTAGGAATTGTTAAAACCGCTTGTTTACAATTTTACCATGTGTTGTAATTCAATTTTATTTAAAAAAAACCTATAGACTATTGTAGTTGACTTTTAATTCAACTTTAGATTTGCAGGTAGATTTTACTGACAACTATAAAACAGCGTTGAGACAAGTCTGAGTTGATCACAATTCCTTTTCTCTTTATTCACATCAAACTTGAAACCATTAAGTTGCTGTCCATAGATGACGTAAAATTACTAAACAAGAAAAAACAACTCATCATTCATATGTTCAAGCATACCGTATTAAAGCATTAACAAATAGAACTCATTAATATTCATAAGTATGTGATCACTCAAGTGTAACAATCTGCATCGAGTATACCTGTTCATTATTCATATGCAAAACAGTCTAACTTTCTAAGCCTATACTGATCCTCATGCTTGCAGATGCGTCTAATTAATTCATACAAACTCATCTGAACAAATCAGTGTAGTAAATATATAAGCTATTAGATAATTTTAAGTTATAATAAAGCAGTAATGATTAACTAATCATCTACACATCATTCATTCCTAGGCCTACCTTGATGTAGTACGTTCGTGTACGACATACGTAGGACTATCCCTATATCTACATCATTCATGAATTCACAGCTCAATATTCCATTAAATATCAACTCTGTAACTTCAACATTAACATAGTAAACCTAAAAAAAAATATACTTTCAAATTAACATACCATTATTCCTGGCTTAAGACATATTATAAACTTCAATCGTCACAACTGAAAATAGGTCAACAAGTTATCTATCATGGAAATGGCGAATGCCCAGATTACCGCATTCCACCAGCCCTTAGAGAGCATTAGGCGCGAACGTTGCCTAGAAACACAGCGTAGATAATCATTTGAGGGCACTATAACCTAATTACTGAATGTTCATTCAGTACAACTATGACTATTTCACTTTAATAATATGCTCTCATTAAATATATTCTTAAAATTTTATCTATTTACATACATTTAAACAATAAACAATGTACAGAATTTTAAAATTTAATAGAACTATGGAATTTTTAGCATAGCCTGTTGATCCAATACACTAATTTCATGAACAACAGCAGTGATCAAACAGGATTGAGATGTTAAGCATAACCGGACTTAAACAGGACTGTATCATAGCATGGAGGTATATTATTTTATACCTCCATGATGAGGCGAGACTTTTTATATATCTTGTTTTGTGAACTTATTTTGTTAAAGATCGTCATAGGAGGGCGAGAAAAAGATTAAAATAAAATTTTGGCTTTTCATCTAGCAAAGAGTTTTTCAAAAAAATCCAGATGGAGGAGAAAATAAAAATAAAATTTTATTGGTGAATGTAAACAGTGTAGTAGTGGGAATTAAATGCTTTGAATTAAATATTAAGAAGAAATATGAGTATCTTATTTTATTTTTGGAGATTTCCAGGCAGTGGCGGGTGTAATGAAACTAAAGAGAAGCTTTTATTTTTTTCAGAAATTTCCCTTTTTTCGTGGCAGCGGGTGCACAAATTGGCCAAAAATAATTTTTTTTTTAATTTGGGATCATCACTATTGGTGAGCGGCAGGCTATAAAAAAATCTCACCTAATAGAGTTGTTTCTACTGAAAATCGAGATAGAAGCTTTTCTCTTATTGTTTGGTTCAGATTACCAATATAAGAACTGTGTTGCAACTGCATTTTGACTCCATTTGATACCAGATGGATTTTCTACATTAATGACGTAAAAATGACACAGAATGCAATTTAAAATGACGAGCACGACTAACAAGATACAAACAAAGAATGTTGATACTGAAGAGTGAGGGAATAATCCCCCTTAAAAATATGTGGGGGACGTGTCCCCAATGATCTGCACTCATGGTTTTTACAAAGAACAGTTTTAAATGGTTCTTTCTCATCAGTAGAAACAGGCCCTTAAAATGAGAAAGTATATTTTGAAAATACTCATTGGTCCCTATGATTTTAAGTTTCAAGTTTATCTTTAAAAATATCTTTGTACAGTTTTTTGCTTTGGTAACCTTTATTTTTTGTCCTTAGGCATCCTTATTGTAGACTGTATCAATTGAACTACAGTAACAATATACTACTGCTGTTTATATAGCAATATTTCATAATAGTAATATTGTTTTTTGTTTTCTCATAGCCTGGAAGAGTGGTGACATTGGTGAGAAATCCAGAGGTAATTTTAACACCCCTTGGACCATTACACAGAATGTCATTAAAATACATTACTTTGGTTATGTTTGTCATGCGCCATCAAAATTACCTTTTGTAATTTTTTGTAATGAGTTAGAATAGGAATTATGTTCTTCCAAATGATATACATATGATATAGATGGGAATAGATCACATGTACTGACTATACAGTGCAATAACACACCAAGGCAAAGCATTTTTCAAGTTTCTTGATGCAAAATACCTTTCTTAAATGAAAGAATATTTTTAAATAATGTATTTCAATCTTTATATTTAGTTTAATTGAAAATAATATTGAATATTAATTTTTATTTTTATAAAAATGTATAGTGAATATATATTAATACTGATTGTTTTCATCTTTTTGTTTTAAGGAAGTTGTGTGGGGTATTGCATATAAGCTTTCTGAAGATTCACTCAATGAAACAATATCAAATTTAGACCACAGAGAGAAAGCAGGATATTCTAACATGGACATCTTATTCCATCCACAAGACTGCACTGTCAAGCCCTTTCATATATCTGTATATGTCGCAAATAAACATAACCCTCACTATCTAGGCCCTGCATCCGAAAAAGATATTGCAAGGCAAGTTATAGACTCATATGGACCAAGTGGACCAAATTCTGAATATTTGCTACAGCTTGCTAAGGTCATGAGGAGTATAGTTCCAGACTATGAAGACAAACATTTGTATGAGCTGGAGAAACTTGTACAAGAAAATATACAATAATTATGTTTATTTATTTATTAATTAATAGTTATAAACATAAACTTTTTCTCTCTGGCAAAAGAAAATAATAAATTGTCGAGAGGGAGAAACCCCCAAATATTCAATTCAATAGCTCATTTGAAAAATTAAATAAGTTATTAACCTCCAATCAGAAAAAAATATATATAATTTTTGCCGATTTATTCACATTTTTAAGTTAATTACTTAACCTTTTCAGTAGTGTGTAGTGGCGATATCTAATTTACCATTAGTTTTAGCTTGGGTCATTGCGCAGAGAGTGTTCTGGTATAATCACCATCTCTTCTATGCTGCTCTTAGTGTTAAACATTTGTAATGATGTACGGTAATTAGATTTTTGATGTATTGGGTTAAAGTTCAAAGTAAAAATAAAATGGCTGCACCTAGTATAAGAGCAGGATTAATACTGGTATTACCATATTCATGAAAATGACTGACTGCCACATGCTGTGGTGGTGCCTGGAAAGGGTTGAACATACATATTATTATGCATTCAAATATAGAATGAATTTTTCAATTTTTTAAAGTTCATGATAGACAGTACATCTTCAAACAATCATATTTTAATTTAATGCTACCTGTACTTACAAATTTAATACAACATTTTGTTGAAAACATTAGAATACTATAGTATATGAATAAGTAGTGGTACAAATGTTCTGTTTTTTAAGAGAAGAGTGAAACTCTGTAGATTGCTAGAACTATGTGATCATTTTCAGTCCCAGCTCTAGATCTGTTTTGCCTTTTAAGCATAATTTCTTGAGACTTAATAAAAATAGGCCTAAATATAACTGCATTCTAAACATTTTTCGGTTTTTCCTAAATATAACTGCATTCTAAACATTTTTCGGTTTTTCTCTTTCTTCGGGTAAATTTCACCAGTTCATACATTATTCCTCAGATTTTGTTTCTTGCTCTTTGAATGACATAACAGTATTTACTTTGACTGTAAATGTTGTAATCATCGTCATTGCTGTTGCTACTTTGTGGATGCATAGAGCTAGGGCCCGTTCAAGCGAAAAATACCAACTGTATTCCGTTTACTTCACCGGTTAAGCGTGCTGAGCAAGAGGCTGGTGGTTGACCGCCTGAGCAAGTTTTAGTTCACATTAAATACCGTGTAACGAAACTACTCCGGAAGTAAATATCAACTTATCCCATGGTCAAAAATCCATTCTTTGTTTACTTTCTACTGCTGCTATAACCGGCTCACATATAAACAGCGGGGCACACGAGAACGTAAATATGCAAATCGAAGGCATAGCTCTCCTAACTTCGCTTTCGTCTTGTGAGGAGGCGAAGGAGAGCTGCAACCAGGCCTGGACCGTAACCCTATTGAATTTCGCGTGCTGGACTGTGGACAAAATATTTGGAAAAACAATTAAGGTTGATTTATTGTTGCCACTGACTCCATGTCATGGTCAAAATTGTCGCAGATAATCCAGATGGTAAGGTAATTAGGCTAGTGTCAGAGTGGTTTTAGAAAGTGTGTAATGATGGATATATTTTTGCTCAAACGGGCCCCTAGATTAACATGGAACAATACGATATTTAACATTTGACCTTATCTATGGGACAGAGGTCATACCGACCATTCACTACACTACTGTAAATTAGTGTGTGAAATAGAATAACAAAATTGTATTGGAGGTCAAATGATGATGTAACAATTGACTTCTACCAGTACATTGATTGTTCAGCCAACTATTTCATAGTAAAATGGATGGGTCACATTTTCCATGATGCCCTGAAGGGCCTTGAGAGTCACTTGTATAGACTGATAATTTGGCTCCAGATTCTTTCTTGTCACATTTGGAAAAAATTATCACCCCCAGCCTGCAATGGCTCTAAATGACTAAAATTAAGAATTTATTTTAAAACACCCTTAAGCATTTTAAACAAGAAGACAGGATCTTCTAAGAAAGCCTCAGTTTGTTAATGTGTCTGCATAGACAGAAGATCCCTGGTTCAAATCCTGGTTGAGATGGATTTTTTTTCACACATTCCTAATTTATAATGTTAAAATAATGAGATGGACTAACTAATGTGTAAACTTTTTCACAGAACTCAAAAACATACAAAAAATTAACAACCCACAATGTAGGTAGTACTATATAATTTTTTTTTTCGACAATGCTATCTGCAATATGAATTTACTACAAAATACAATATATGAAATGATTACTGTGTATGAAATAACAAATCAAGAAATGTGGAGCACTAAAATTAAAAGAAGGCTACTTAAATGGTTTGGACACCCATACTGAGATCACCCAAAAAAAGGGAAAACTTCAAAAACCAAGAGAAAAATCCAAACAATCATGAATCGCCAAAACAATGGAGAGGCAGTACTACAGACCACCTTGCCCATGACAGAGAGATGACTCAGAATAATGGAAAACATTATTTTGGAAGACTTAAGCATGCTTTATGGTGATGATATCTGCAATAATTTCTTTTGGCAATTGATTTGCTTTAAATTAAACTTGTTTGCTGTAGTTAGGTAATGTTTCATGGATCGCCAATACAGTACAATACATGGATGCATACAGTGTTACAGACTGTCCTGCCCATGACACAAAGAGATGATAGTGGAAAACATTACGTTGGGAGAGACGTACAGTACAACATGCTTGATGATATCTGCAAAAATTTCTTTTGGCAATTGAATGCTTGAATTAAACTTGTTTACTGCAATTAAGTAATATTTTAATGGTTGTGTTAACAGTGTATATATATATTTATTTTTGTATCATTAACCCAATTAATATTTCATATTTATGATATAGATATAGATAAAGAAATTGAATAATTGAATTGAGTTATTGTTCCCTGGTTATGTTATGTAATAGGCTATTAGGTATTATATTTGTTAAAGTTGTTGTTATAAGATGGAAAACAACCCCATGAACTTGTGTAGTTGTTAAATAACAATTATTTGATAATTTGTCAAACTTACAATACCGTAAAACCTCGAATTGAAGCCCAATGGGTTAATCTCAAGATGAAGCCCATTTTGAATTGAATTGAATATTTGGTTTGCAAAATTAGCCTCAAAAAGAAGCCCATCTCGTAATGAAGCCCATCAAGATAAAATAGGCTTCTTTTTGAGATAGTAGAGTACATACACTGTACATGAATTTATAAAAAACCAAATAAATAAAAAATAAGCTTAGTGTATACAGTAATTTAGGTGATTTAATGCCAGTTAAATCCATTCCATGATACAGATTGATGTTATAGTTGCCTTATTTATTTTTTTAAGGATAAATTCAGAAAATTTACAGCATTCATTTTGAAAAGAAGCCCCCCTTGCCCCTTTACTTTGCAAAAGTAGCCTCAAAAAAATTCGCAATAAAAAGAAGCCCAGGCCTTCAATTTGAGGTTTTACGGTTTTGTGATTCCATCATCTTTAAAATGATCTTTGATTGTTTTGGTTAACCCATTAAAGGTTTGATATTGATCATACAGTACAGTACTATGAAATAACAGATAAATTACTTACTGTAATACTTTGTTGTAATATTAATCATCTAGATATATATATTTTTTAAATTTTTTATTATCTTTCTTTTATTTTTTATTAAGGAGAGCATGAGATAAGGCATTTGTTGTTCATTTGCCTATTTTGCTTATCCCTTTTTCATTTTCAGTGATACATACTCTGATATTTGATTTGTTTAATTTAATTGACATAACTGAAGTATTTCGACTGTATGTTATAATACATAATGTTTATTTTCTTTAATTGTATGTTGAGTTGATTTTGAAATAAATGATTAAAATGAATGAATGATACTGAATCTTATAAAAGGCACATTTTGAAATTTATGAGGCTCATTGTACTTTTACAATAGACAACAAAGCTTCAGTTGTCAAGGGATGAAATGCCTGAAATAAGAATAAAGTATGATCATATGATCTTTTGAAATTTATATTGGTGCTTGCTGATTTTTTTTTGTACTGATATTTATGGATACAAAAATTCAACTGACTAAGAGAAGAAGACAAGTCTGAGTTGCTTAAGGACAATGTAACTAAAGATCCTGATGACTGGCCGTTTAGACAATGTGTATACCTATTTATTTATGACTCCAGGCTTAATGATAAATTTCCGTAGTATTTTGGTCTATTTCTGTACATCCATAATTAGACAAAATTTCTGTAGATGTTCCATAAAACTTGAGAAGTCTGTTGTAACATATTGTACTACTGCATTATTAATAACATTAAATAGAATGATTTTCCATAACTATCCTACTGTATGTGCAGCAATTTTAATGCCACACTTCATATAATTAAATAACATCTAAACATATATTTTACAATTAAGTCATTACAAACTTAACGCTTCTGTTAATTACTAAATGAATACCTGCAAGTTTTTCAAATAATTTCTCTTATAAGGCTTACCAAATTTACAATACTTAATTTCAAAATGCTCTGTAATAAGATCCTATAGGATGTCTTTTGATGTTGAATCTCTGTTTACAAATGTTCCCCTTACTCAGGTAATTAATATAATTCTTGATAGGGTTTACAATAAGAAACTGATGTCTACTAAGCTTAAGAAAAATTTGCTAAGTAAACTACTTAAGAGATTGCTGTACTAAAACTGTATTTACATGTAATAATGAATTTTATAAACAAGCTGATGGTGTCTCAATGGGTTTGCCTCTTGGCCCAGTTTTAGCTAATATTTTAATGACTGAACTAGAAGAGTCTATTGTTCCTGAATCAAGTACTATTAAGTTTTATACTCGTTTTGTTGAAGGCACGCTAGCATTAGCCAAGCCCAATGGTTTCCCGCAAATTCTAAGCTACTTTAATGCTTTATAGAGACAGATAAACTTTACTTTTGAATCATTTGAAAACAGTGACACAGTACATTTTCTAGATTTACAATTTATCAACAGTGTAGGAAGAATGTAGATAAGAATGGTCCCGGAAAAAATGGCCCCAGAAAAAATGGCCCTGGAAAGAATTCCCCCGGTTAAAATGGTCCCATATGACAGGTAGGTAAAAATGGCCCCAATGAAAAATTTGGTAATAGAAATGATATATTTTTTTTTTAATCTTCAAATATTTAAATACTGTATAAGCAAGAATTGAATCAAGAAATAAAAAATGGCCCTCAAATTATTAATATTAAAAAAATTAATAATAAATAAATGCTGTAAAATACCTTGTAGCAAAAATTTAATTAATAAATCTACATAAAGAATATGTATATTTGAGAACTAAAATAAATTAGTTTTTAGCTCCTATGAATAGCTCTGGAAGTAGGTCTAAGTATTTTAAAAAATTATTATTATTATTATTAGATATTATTGCTATATTTGCGGTCAATTATTAATATTATTATTATTATTGGTGTAATAAAAATTATCTTAACATCAACATTAACAAAACGAAAGAAATGCTTTTTGATTTCCGAAGAGAAAAACAGATCAATGATACTGTAACTATAAATAGTGAGAATATAGAAATAGTAGAGGAATACAAGTATCTTGGAATTATTGTAGATAACAAACTAAATTGGAACTCACAAACAAATAGTGTATATAGCAAAACAAATAAAAAATTGTACTTTGTAAGAAAATTAAGGAAGTTAAGAGTGGATAAAACCATTCTTAAATTATTTTACCAAACTGTTGTACAGAGTACACTAGTTTTTGGCATAATATGTGCGTACGGTAGTTTCTCAATGACGAACAGAAAGAAATTTGAAAAAATCAAAAAAGCAGCTCAAAAATGCATTGGCATGGAATTAGAACCCATAGTAAACATATACAATAAAATGATATTACAAAAAGTAGAAACTATAATGAAAGATGACACCCATCCACTTCACCATTGTTTCAGTTTTAGTCACTCAGGTTTTAGATTATATGTTCCACGTATTCAACACAACAGATACAGGGACTCATTTGTAATTAACGCAATACGTATCTTCAACCAAAATGCCAAACGAAAATGAGTGATTTTATTTAGCTTGCAATGCGAATTTTACATTTTAAAATGTTTTAAATGAATCTGATTATTAATTATTTTAAATTGTTAGAAAACTTTCCAAATTTTAGTCACTGTTTTCCTTCTGGTGTGTTTTAATGTTTTTACAATGTTTTTTTGATGTTTCATGTTCTTTGCCAGTGGAAAAAGAATTTCCATTTTACCTGTGTTTTAATGGACAAATAAAGTTTGATTTGATTTGATTTGAATTATTATTATTATTATTATTAATGGCTCTGATGAGAGGCTCTAAAACATTGATTCGGCACCAGTTTTGAACGACGAACTTGCAGGGAATGTTATAAACCATTTTCGCGAAATTTGAAATAAAAATTTCAATAACGTGGCGACTACCAACTATGGGGACTTTCAGAGGCATAGCATTTCGCGGTACGTATTACTGTCATGGATAACATCAACAATAAATCTAAATTGCTAACGAGCACAAACATTTTAAAACGAAAAAAAAAACACGAAATGTTTATATTGAAAACAAGTCCAAGTATTAAATATGTGTAGGAAGCATGAGTATATATCGTAAAAATACACATACAGGTCAATATGTTCATTATGATAGCTTTGCTCCATGGAACCATGATCTCCTGGATTCGTAGTTTAGTTTCTAGAGTCCACAGATTGTGTACTCCTGATAAAATTCAAGCAGAGCTTAGTAACATCAGGAAGTTTATGTCTTGGAATGGGTACCCTTTAAAAGTTGTTAATAATGTACTTAAGAAATTAAATGAACCTAAATGTATACATAGGCCTACTGATGATAGCTTGATTAAGATTTGAGTTAGATTGCCTTATCTAGGAAAACCAGGTGAGTTCATTCTACGTAGATGTTTAAATAAGGTAAAGAAACACTTAATTAAAGAGGTAAAATAGCAGTATAGCAGTATAAATATGTTTCTCATTTTATATCTACTAAGGATCCAACCCCTAAGGAGTACAGAAGTTCTGTTGTCTATCATTTTAAATGTCCAGGCTGTAATAGTGATTATATTGGTAAGACAGATAGGTGCTTAATAACTAGACTTAAAGAACATTCTTCACGATCTGATAGTGTTATACTTGATCATGTTAAAAACTGTGAGGCATTACAATATGTTTTAGGATTACAGGGTATACTTGAAAATGATAATGTCGTCTGTAATGTAAGTAATAAATTAGGTTTAATATTTTCTAGTACTAACATTATTGACAGCTCCCGAAACTGGTCTATCCTATTGTTTAAAGAAGCATTCGCTATACGTAGACTACACCCTTTGCTTAACAATGTGCTCAGAGCTTCAAAAGAGCTTTCTTTGTTTTTGTAGGTATCTTTGATCATTAGAGTAAGAATGCTTTGATCTCTTGTTTAAATCACCGCTATGTCACCTACTAGAGGTAATGTTTTGATTGGTTAAACACTTTTGGTACTAGTGCATGTAAGCTTGCTAATATGGATAATTTTTTCATTCCTGATGATGACATAATTAATGTCGAAATATTGAATCCCAACACGATGGCGTGTATTTCAATACTTGGAGAATGTATTATACTTTCCTATAGGACCTTTTTACACAAAAGAACATGATTATTGCAGCAGCCCCCTGGCTACAGTGGCATATCTAAAAGAGGTTGTGGGGGAGCCCTGCCAAAAAATTAGAGCATCCCAACCCTCTCAGATGCCCATCCACTAGTGAGCAAAAAATTACACTTAAGTAGTTGTTATAGTGTCAGGATCATATTTAAAAAAAAATTCTTGTTCGCACGATATCTCAAAATTGCTGTGAGCAAAACATGCTCGCTTCAACGAACATTTGGCTTGACCTGGAATAGTTACAGTGAGCTGCTCAACGTGCTCAGTCACGAGGGACGTCATCTACGCGCAATCTTGCGTATTTTACATTATCGATCATATCATCCTAACCAATTGACATTTCTAAATCATTCAGTGTGCATAAACTTCAGGTCAAGGTCGAATATCACGTACCAAAATATTTCGCATGCACGTCATAACCCGCACGCACGCGTGCATCAAAGTTTAAAAATGCTCAAAATAACTTTTAGACTAAATTAGAGCACGTTTCAGTCCACTTTGAGCATTTAAAATTAAAAAAAAAAAATTTCCAATAGCGCGCACAATTTTATGCGTGCAGCACGTACGGAAGCTAGAAATTACGTTTTTTTTTTGTTTTTTTTTTACATATTTTGGGTTCCTGACATTGTTTTCACAAATTTCCATTCTTTTCAGTCATCTTATGGCCAATAGCAATGTCGTATGTGCGCATCAAACAGGGATCTTTGCGCGCGTTTGTGCTGATATACTGTACATTGAAAATATGCTAAAATCAGGCCCATTTTTAATCAGGTATAGCTCCTTAGGAGAAAGGCGACTTCAATTTTTATTACATATTCTAAAAGTACATGAGTTGTAAATATGATTTTATAGATCATAATGGTTGATCGGACGTTGTGACATCATTTTATTGCCATCTGAATTCAAAAAACTGAATTTTATCTATGACGTCATTTTTGAAAATACGCATTTGAGCGTATCGCGCTTATCCTCGATCGATCGTCTCCCAAACCGAATATGTTATAGCTGAGACAATTCTCTTTCATATATGTGACTGCTTTTATATTTTGATGACGTCATCATGGTCAAAATAAATGTATTTTCTGACCCCCCCCCTCATTCTTTCCTCAAAACTTTGATGACCCCATTCGTCATTTCTGAATCATATTCAGGCGACCCCCAGTTTTTATTACATATTCTGAAAGCAGTTGTAGATATCATATTGCCATCAGAATAAAAAAAAACTGAATATTATTCATGACGTCATTATTTTTATACTCATTTGGACATTATCTCGCCTATTCTTGATCGATCGTCTCCCACCTGTGAGTATGTTATAGCTGAGATAATTCTCTTTCGGAAGTGTACCTTCATTTTTCGTTTTGATGACGTCGTCATGGTCAACAAAATGAATGTTTTTCTACTTCCCTCTTCCCACCTCTTTCATTAAATCTTTGACGATCCCGCGAGAGAGAGAGAGAGAGAGGGTAGACTTGATATTTTCCTGCACAGTTTGAAAATCCTGGCTAGAGTATTTTTCCATATTTCACTTTTAAGCGCTGTAAGATTTCTTTTGCCAGACAAGCAGATCACCAACTCGTCCGAAGTGACGAGTTCAATTCTGGTTAGAATGTGCTCATGTCATATAACCTTCCACTTTTCATCATCTGAGAGGTAGATAGTCAAAACACTGCATCTCCCGTAATGCCCCAAAATACACCACTGCCTGCAGCTTGAGTCATTGAGAAATCATAGGCATTACACCACTTTTTATTAAACATACTGTAATATTAATTTAACCAGTTCAAACTAATATATGTTTATATTATTGATTTACCTAATACCAAATATACTTAATGCATTGAAACATTTTAAGTAAATCATGCAAATATGATTTTTGATTCTACTTATCTCGTAAGTTATATTGAATGTAAATTGTCTAACAACATATCTGTTAAATACTTGGAATATGTATCAAACACTTCTGGAAATTTTAGAAACAAAATAGTTTTTTTTTACATTTATTTTTATTATGCCCTCTGCTCCCCTGAAAACTCAATAAATATGATATGTGTATTTCTTCACTAATGATATAAATTTAAAGCAATCTTATTACTACACTGTTTACATTCATCAATAAAATGGTATTTTAATTTTCTCCTCCACTTAGATGCTTTTGGCAGAACATTTGCTGAATAAGAAAACAAAATTTTATTTTTATTTTGTGTCGCCCTGCTATGGCGATCTTTAAAAAAACGAAGTTTGCTAAACAAGGTATAAAAAAAGTTTCACCTAAGTGATCTTTCTATTTAGCCTGAGCAAGTTGTCATTTTCTTTTTGGATTATTTTATGAAGAGTTTGAAAGCTTAATGACACCTGATTAGAATGTTTTCAACTGGGTTGTACTTCACTACTAATTTGAAATACATTTAAAATACAGCTCAAGCAACATATTTTAAACAACAATTGTATTTTTCATTTCCATAGCTTTTCTAGGTGCATGTATATGCTTTTTTTTCATGATTCAATTTATTTATTTTCTTCTAAATCTATCTATTTTGATGACTTTTTGCTGTATTGAAATTTAATTATAAATTGTTAGATATGCTACATAATAAATACATTGCAGCATGCTCTTTATTCAATATGGATATGAAGAATTGATTCAGCGATCCTGAATTGGAGGGCAAACTGTGTTAGGAAGGAATTTACTATTGAAGCTTGAATTATGATTTAAATATATATTTATTATTATTATTATTTATTGTTATCATTTATTTATTCGTATTGTATTGTATTATTTCATTTATTTAGTTCAAAGAATAAAACTGACAAACACACACACACACAAAAAAAAAAAAACAAAAACAAAACCAGAGAGAGAGAGAGAGAGAGGGAGAGAGGACTAAACACTCATTTGGCTGGACAGCATTGCCAAAAAGTAAACTAAATTACTTTCTGTGGGTCTCGATGCCAACGAGAACATAAATTAGTTTAAAACAAAAATATGTAGGCCTATATAGTACAAAATCATCAACAGTTAAAAGTATGAGATAATAAATGAAAATATTATTAAAAATAGACATACAAGAATTGCAGC
Organism: Anneissia japonica; assembly: GCF_011630105.1. Classification (NCBI taxonomy): domain Eukaryota; kingdom Metazoa; phylum Echinodermata; class Crinoidea; order Comatulida; family Comatulidae; genus Anneissia; species Anneissia japonica. Next base: position 148,415 of record NW_022706284.1, read on the forward strand.
GTAAAAAAATGTTAAAATGTTCATTTTCGAGGGTAAAATGTGAGAAAGGAAAGATAGAAATAGAATTATTGCTTTGCATAAAACAGTTTTAAAGTTATAAAAGAATTCATTCTAAGAACAAGTTCGTCTCGGACATCAGTGGGAAGTTTATTCCATACTCATGGAAAGTTATTATAATTTTTGATTTATTTATTTATTTTATTTTTATTCTATTGATTGTTTGTGTGTGTTTTTGAAGGAAATATTCCCCAAATATTCTTTATTATATTAAATTGTTCAGTTTAGGATTTTAAGCCTTTCCCGTTGAAGATCCACTACCATAATTGTATACAAATACATTCATTTACATAATTATGTAGGCCTACTTGCCATTTAGCTATACGGTATAATTTGACTGTTGTTTATGACATTTTAAACATAAAATTCTTTCATGTCTTCCAGAAAACCGTAGTGTTTACAGATAGATTGAGGTTTAGATTTTGTATATCACCACCAACGGAGAGATACCAACACTTACAACAAATCTGTTAGCTGCGAGTTTCTTGGTGTTAGTTAAGTGAGCTCTCTACCAATTAGCTAGGGCAATTTCTCACTTACGCGTTCCCATTGGTGAATGGTAATGAGAGTTTGAAACCTTATTTATGTCACGTGATTAGAATGTTTTCAACCGGAAGTTGCACTTCACTACCTTACAACACCTTACATCGTTGGTGGACTTAGTGATAATCATCTAATTCTTTGTAAATAAACTGAATTTTCAACACATTTGATATTATTCTGGAACACATTATATTTTGTCAATAAGGTAAGATTATATATTGATAAAATTCTATGACAATTTTGTTGTTATTTTGGGCAGTATACCGTACAGATAGAGGAGAATACATCGACATTTTTATTTAGGCTGCTGTATGTTGAGGCCTAGCCTAACCTAAAACATTGCAGTAGTTGATGAAGGTGGGATAAGGATTGGACTTGGAACATGAGCAGGTACTTGGCGGATTTAAATTCACGAATATCACTAAACAGCAAATAAGCGTGCTTGTTTGTTTAATATTGTTTAGTGTTGTTATGGAGAGGCATTCGCACGTTTCCTTTCGATTTTTTTAGCAGTTTAAAGTAGGCCTAGCCTAGACTCAATTTATTTACTAACTAAACTACAGGTTACCAATGATGTATGAAAACCACAATGAAAATATTCGAGAAACTATCAGTTTTCTCCCACGTGAAATTCCTTGGCTTAAAAAAGCTTCACACAAACAAATGTCCATAATAATAGGCCAAAGCCCCTCCGCCCTTCATTCTCAGTAAACTATCTCACATCTGCCCTAATTTATTCTCAGAAATTCCAGTATTCTATGGAGTCCATTCTGTATGTTTTGCTCAGACAATCAGTGAAATTTTATACCGGGATTTTATCAGATTCATTAGCTCTCATTATCAATCATCTAGGCTAAGCCTATGTGTTCCCTACTCATTAATGCCTTTAATAATTTAGTATTTATTTTGTTTTGAAATGTTTTAATTTGTAATTTAGCTGAAACAAACTGTTCAGAAATAAATTAGGGCAGGTTTTTTTTTCACTTAAAAAAAATTAATATGGCAGTGGCTAGAGGTATAATACTGTACTACTTGACGACAGGATATTTTCATTGATAATTATTAATTTGCACAATGCTTAATTCTCTTTTGATCGTATGTAGTGACGGTAGTACATTACCGAACCTCTAGCCACAACATTTAGTAAAACAGCTTCTTGATAAAATGGAAAGGTCACCCTCTATAAATATGGTTAAAAAACTATAACAAAAAGAAAAACATGCTAGTTATTAATTCCTCCATATTCATGACTTAATATTGATCTATCTTCTGTTGACTTTACATCTTTCATTTTAAAGCTACAATATATATTTTATGGAAATTATTTCATTTGGACCAACAATAAAAACATGCCTTTTCATTTAGCTTGTATTGGTGAAATAAATACATATCAATGAAAATACCTAATTAAAGTTTGGATAAATTTTACTAAGGCCTTATTTGCTATGAAAGTAGGCAACTCAAATTTGTAGACTTTAATATAAAAATAGGAACAATATTTAATTATTTGATTCTTTTTCAGAGTATCATGTGTTTCATCATGGTGGTTTTGAAATTCATATATCCAGATAGCACAAACTAGTGTCTACAATAACAAAGTAATTTTTTACAATAATATTGATACTTAAGCTTTGTTGAATACACTCTATTATCTTGGATTCAAAGGTGAACTTAAAGTGTAGTTTAAAAGTAGGAATAGAACTGTAAAATAATGAAAATAGTATGCATACCTGCCCAGCAAGGGGCAAACATCGAAGTATCCGTCATGGCTTCCCTATTAGCTTCAATGATGGCTAGCCTAGACTTGTCATTTAACATGTTCTTTAAACTCCACTAAAGCATTTCGCGTTTAGAATATAAATTTTAGAGATCATAAGTCCCTCAAAGTTGCTGATTTTTAAGGTTTTCCTTTCGACCTCAATTTGTGAATTTTAAAAATTAATATTTAAACAACTCTCTATTTCCATTTCATTTCCCTTAACAAACATTAGAGTATTTTTTTTACAATTTACATATTAACATAAAATCGTAGGGCCTATCCACAGCTTAATTACAATCTTTTGTTAGTAATCTGTGTCGAGATACTTTTTGTCTGAAATTTGTAAACAATTAAAAAAAAAAATTTAAAAAAAAATTTTTTTAAATAAAATATAATTTCAAACACAACCATTTTATAATAATAATACAACAAAAATGATTACATAAAAAATAACAAAAGCATATTTAACAGAAAGAGACGATATACTGAAAAAAATAAAAATAAATAATTGTATCTCATAAATTTTATTCTGCAAATAACAAGTTTCTTCGTATTTTTTGTAATTATATGAATTAAATGATTAAAATTGAGAAATTGTTCCTTAACTTTACAACGAAAAATGTACAGTACCATTTTGTAATAATAATAAACAAGTTGCTTTTAATTGATTTATTAAACCCATAACATATGCTGTCATTAGAATCTTTTAAATTGTTATTAATATTTCGATATATATATATATATATATATATATTGTTTCGCATTTTCCCATATTTTCTTTACTACATCACATTCAATAAACATACAACGTTTCCTGCTTCGTAATAACATGTCGGTGAGTCGACCTTTGACATTTTGAAAAGCATTGTATTTGTATAAATTATATGATGAATAAACTTAAATTGAAAATTCTTTAGATTTGTAAGCTTAAATCTTATTCTCTCCTTATATGATTTTGCAAGTTCTATGGTTTTAGACTTTGCTACCAATTTGTAGCTATTGAGTTTCCATTTTTATTAAAGGTAGTCAGGAAATTCCAAACCATTAAAATAAAACCCAATTTGTTCAGAAGGATTTGAAGTTCAACATACATGTTTAAAACTATTTGTTTGAAGTTCAACATACGTGTTTAAAATATTGGGAAAACTAAATTTGATTATCTGAAGGAGTCAAAGTACAGTATTCCCTTGGCCATATGCAAGGCTTGAAATATGGATTTATCTCTGGTATACCCTAGTTTAGATCTAATGCTAGTGTAACAATCCTGTTAATACAGCTTACAAAATCAATTAAATTTGACTGTGATGAAGTGTTATGCAGGAGTTGTCCATGTAGAGAAAAGCTATTTTTCCCATGATATACTTATGATGGGGTTTTTTTCACTTTGGCATACAATCACTATTTTTATCTGACATTTTGATCAAGCTAAAGAAACAGATGAAGTGCATGCTTGTTGTGTATAAATTAGAAGGTATAGTATAATAGTCAACTATTAACTACAGTAACACAACTGTTTTCTGTTTTGTATGAAAGTCTAAATTATTGATTTGTATTCATGATTAGTCAGGGGTAAATAATGGTGTAGGAAGAATGCCCTGCACTTGGACTTCCACTAAATAATAACCCTTGACCTTTACATATATATTTCTATTTTTATTATAAAGATACTAAAAACATTTTTTTTTATTATGTTAACCCTTGACACAAATAGGCCTTTGAAAAAAAATGTTCTTTCTATTCCAGAAAAAGGCTAAATTGTAGAAAACATTTGTGTGTTGTTGAATAAAATCATTTGTGTGATATTCTAATTAAATTTTGGCATGTCTTTTTCCTTTATTGATTGTCAATTTAATTTTGATTGAATATCAGTGCTGTTTAGAGCTAGTAGACTTTTGACATTAGCATCATTGTAATTTGTACGTATAATTGCACTGATTTTACAAATGGCTGTGTATCTTGACGCAGGGTTCCCGGAACGCCGCCCTCAGCGGAGAGTTCGAAGCACAACTCAGGGTCAAAAGTGGAACGTGAAATTTGGATATGATTTTGTAGTCAGATTTGCGAGAAAAACTTCAGCTACCCGTATTTCTCGACTGAGACGTTAGTAGGAGCTGTAATTTGTATGGCAAGGAGATTGAGCAACCCTTCATTCATATTAAGGGAATTTACGCCCAGAAACTTTGTAGTTATTAATATTTTGGTTATAATAGAAAATATTCATTT
>NW_022706284.1:153011-160141 GCF_011630105.1 Anneissia japonica
CACCACTGCTTTGCACATGGATGCCTTGCCCAAAGGGCTACAAGAGCCGCATTGTTAGCATTGTATAATACTTAAACAAGGTACCTCTGCAAATGAATTATTCTTAGTTATTTTTTTTTTAATTTTAATTTATTTCTTCCGAAAGTGTACTTCCTATCACATATAATTTCACTGTCTTAGTTAGGCCTAGGCCTAGTCTTATGCCTCATCGTCCCCCGCTACACAGTACATCAGGAGCCCCTCCCCTATACAGTATAGACGTTTGCTAGGTAACAACGTGATTGCACCTTCCTTCCCAGGTGTTCATGTACCATTGACATAATTGTTAGCTAACCAGTTGTGTGTATTTCTTTGTGAAAATGAGTACCTCGGCGTACTCATTTTCACAAAGCATTTGCATCCCCTCTTGGAAAGAGGGATTCGAAATAATTGTCTCCATATCTTCGCTAATTAAATTAATCACCGTAATTTAGCTTACACTTATGAATTTAGGGAGCACTTACAATGTGAAATAATCATTTCACTACCCGACAAACTCCGAACTTTATTCATTCATTAGGCCTACATAATAGTTTCATATTGCTGTACTGTATACTCCAACATCACTGGCGCATGGTAACAACTAACTGACTGCAGACCATTTCTGGTCACACATTACTCTCCATAACACAGCACCCCCTAGTTCCGTCACCTCTGGATTAGCTTCAGTTTACAGTAGTGCAGCGAGAACAGTTTGGTTAGTCAACCTCGAGGTTGGGATTTTAACCAAGGTACTTTAACTGCTTTTCTCTACCCAGTCCAAGTTAAATCGGTACCTGGTGGGACTGATTGCTCCTGCACTGATTGCATTCAGCAACTTAATAAGCATGTGAACCCAATAACCTGCTTTGTATCTGAAAAGAAACTGCAAATGAACAAATAAATCAATAATTTAAACCTTGGTGCAAATAATCCAAAATATGTGTTTTAAATTGTTATCATTTCTCCTTCATAAGTTCCATTCTTTATATTGAAAAATTTCCATAATTAATTTAGATTGAAGTCTTCCTGTGTAGGATGTGCTCGTTGCTAAGCTGACTATAAAGCTAATTTGTTGACAGTAGTATTGCTGATGTTAGGTTGCAAATGATCAGTCTAATACCTATTGCATGGACTAAAATGGACATTGATATTTCAAGAGTGACAGTATATAACCTGCTAGAAAAGGTTACATACTTTGGTTGTTGCATGAGAAATCACCTGAATCCTGCCAAAATAATTTAACTTTGTGAGAACAATTACAGCATCCACATGATTGCATGCATTGCCATTTAGGTCTGTTTTGTTTTTCATGCCTGTATGAATCCTTTGATGTTGTTCTTAATCGGTGCACTGATCAGTCTCTAATGTATTTCCCCTGGTGTAATGTTGACCTCTTGATTTTCCCACGTTGCTTTAGAGCTTACAGTCTGAGCAAACTAAAAGCACTATTTGCAAGTTTGCAAATTGTTTTCACACTCTCCACAAGCTATTTATGTGGTCTTTATTAATGTTAAGGTGTCAAATAATATGACATGTTTGTTTTGACTAGTGTAGTCTGGGTCAGCATCTAGTTTCCTATTATATAAAAAAATTAATTGTTTCCTTTTGGATTAACTGTCTAATTCTTGAATGTAGTAATCATATTCAACGACTCAATTACGGCCTTACGTTTGTCATTCTTCGGAGTCACCGTACTCGTATTCTGTTGCAGTGTTCTCCCCAGGATTTTTTTAAGGTGTAATGGGGAAACGTGTGGCGACACCTTGTTGGGGGCATAATATTCCATGGTGCCGCAGTTGTATTAATCCTGCTTTAAAGCCATAAAATTAATTATTAAGCCCAATAAAAAAAAATCATTAGCTGATTACACTCGTGTGCATGCATTCATTCTATGGTACTCAAAAAAAAAAAATATTGAATTTTTTTTTTATTATTATTATTATTTTTTTTCATTAAAAAAAATTATTAGGCCCAGTAAAATACCCTTTTGTGTATGTATTCTGTAGTACACAAAATAATTTTTTTTAATTTATTTTTTTTAGGATTTTTTTTTTTCATTTTTTTAAATTGAAAAGTATATTATTTGTACTATTTCATCATATTTCACTTGAATATCAATGCACCAGCAAACAACCCAATGGTAATACCTGGCTTACATTTCCAGCCTAGATAGGGTGAAAAACTAATAAAAAAAAATATATAAGTTCTTATATCATCCCCAGCCAGAGGATTATTTTAATTTGTTTTAAGGTAATTTATTTTTAAAATTGTCATAATAATTAATAATAAAATGGTATTTACATAGCAAAGTATATTCACTTGACACTGGTGACTTATATTATTAAAAAATAAATGTGTTGATTTTTGAAATTTAATTTTTTTGAGTAGAATTAATTATTGGCTTAAATAAAATTTTCCTTTCAGTTGTGTGTTTTTATTTTGTTACAGTTTATTTTCTGTCCTTCAAGTTATAGGCTACTGTTTATGCTCTAAATAAACAAGGTGTAAGAGCTCAGACTGGCTACTGGCTTAAAAAAGTTGAAATTAATTTTTGGTGTAATTCATTGACTTCTGAAATTGATTCGCCATTCACAATGATCAGATAATACTCTACCGATCTTTTTTGAAACAGAAAATGTGACCTGAAAATTATTCGTGGCATAAAACTTTCGCAAATCTGGACCATTCGCGAAAGTTTAATGCGTGCGAAATTTCCTGGTTTTACAGTACTGTATTCTTATTACATGTTAAAAAGATTGTGAAACTTGTATTGATAATAAATATGGTAATGTTTGTTTTATGACTATGTAGTGCTTGCATTTCTTCATAATTATTTTATCTCCAAATAGTGTATGGTTCGTGATAGAATGTTCTGGAATATGTATAATAATTTTTTGCTTTAAAGTATAAAAATAAACATCTTCCATCTGTTTATCTACTTTACTTTTTTGAAGATGACAATTGAGTTTATTAATTGTTTTAGTCGTTTTAATGGGATCTTTTATAAAGTACCCTAAATTAACTCATCTACTTTCTTAATAGACCTATTTTAATTTATTCATATAATTAACTGCATATCAAGTACATATTATTTACAATAAATGAATTCTCTGTGTCAAGGCTTATCCAAAATACCTGCAGAAATTACCTGCTTTCTATTTGAAAAATTATTCTCAATAGATCTAGTGTTGACTTTTATTTTTGATACCTACCAATAAACTGTTTTGTAGGCATGATTTGCAAAGTTGTAAACCTAATTGTTTTCATGCAAATGATTTCATTCACAATTGTGTATTCTTAAATCCATTGTAAATTTACGGAATCTAGTTAAATTTTCTAAATTTCCTTCCCATCCAATATTGAGTAGAAAATATTTAGTTGTAGTTATAGATTATGATGAGGAAAAAGCACGATGTGACAGTGTGAGGATGATTTTTGATAAGCTTAAAGACTAGAGTACAAGGCATGTTTAATGGCAGAGTAATACTTGTTATGCATAGACTTTCATGTTTGTACTTGACTCTTTTTGTTGTCTTCCTTTTGTAGTGTAAATATGATTGTTATTTTTGTAAATACTATATCATCATGTCAGTGGTATTTCTTCTCATTTTGGCTTGTTTGTATAAGAATTGCTTAAGAGTTATTCAGATAAAAGTCAAACCTAAAACTGAAACCTGCCCATTATAACAAAAATAAAAAGCTAGGTCATGAAAAGTATAGCTTTCATGATGGTGAGGCTAGGTTTTTGTACAGTCACAGCATGTGATTCTTCAGGAATTTCATTCTTGAAACTAATACCCACATATTTTACAATTTTTAAATCGTACAGTAGAGTACGCATCATGACATTGTGTGGGAATAAATTTGAACGGAAAATTTTATGTTTGATGCTACATGATTAATAGAGGGATTCACTGATAATCCCTTGTTTATAATTTAATAATAATAATAATGGTTGACTTATTATATAGAGTGCATATCATAGAGACCTCTATGCGCTTAACATAAATAAGAATACAAATATAATGATACTTAACTAATTCTACTCCTTAAAATAAGCATGGTTAATTTAGGAAGATATTTTTAATTAAATTGTTTCTAGTAAAATGTTTTATGAAATTATTGACTATATAAACATTTTTCGTTAAGGTAAATTACATAATATTTAATTATAATGAATTATATAAATATTTTTCTTTAAAATGATGAATTACTCGCCTTTTTTCCCTTCAAAAAAAAGAAAAGAATTGATAAGATTTTTTCTGTCAAACAAGATTTGAAAATACTTTAAGGTGACATGAATTTATTACTGCCATTTACTCATTGGACAAGGGCTAGTGAATAAACATGGTGCTTAGAGTTGTTTGCGGCGATGACTATTTGCTGCAAGATTTGTGTGCTGTGTTGACATACACACATTTGCTGTTGATTTGTTCTCATGAAATGTCTTGTTGGTCTTACGGTACGGTATGTTAATCCTGTCCTACGGTCTATTGAGTGTAGATTCTCGACCTTTTCTTCAACAAATTAAGCCATAGTATCGGATGCTGGCATAATCTGTTTTTCACTGAAACAACTCAACTGTGATAGGGCCTACCAAAGTTGTGTTTAAAATCAATACCAATCTGGCTCCTATTCCACTCACAATACAGTACTAAGATTTGGTTACTGAATAGTAGTTATTTTTATATTGGTATACAATGTACTGCCTAGATAACCTAATGTGGAACTAATATTATTGGCTTTGAATAATCAATCTTTATAAATTTATTGTCAAATTCATGGCTGGAGATCAGTGATACAGGTTCAATAACATTTAGAATTGAATAGATTAATAACATGCAAGTGACATTAATGTTTTTGTGTAATTCTTGAGATAAAACTGAATTAAAGTATAAAATACCACCAGTGAGTTTGAAATTACACAGCAAGTTCATGTGAAGAACATTCATTAATTTGCAAACCGATGGCAGTGGATGAGGAAAGTTATAAGCCATTTGAGAGCAAACCAACTTTGAATGAATAATACACTCAGATAATGATTGGTCCAAAGGTTTGTTTTTACAACTACTGTAGAAGGTGAGTGTCAAAACAAGCATCCAAAGATCCCTACAGATAAGGTGCAATTTGTAAATAAGCCCACACAAAATATGTCAACTGTTATCAAGTTTTCCTTTTGATTATAATATGGATTAATATAAAATTTCAATGATTTTTTTGAGTAGAGGTCTCACAGTTTTGGGACCAGGGTTTCCATGAACTTTAGCAACTTTGGTCTCAAAAGAATAGTAAAGATAAAAGACATTGTTAATATGTGAACACAGAAAGTGATCTTTTATTAGAGGGATCTGTATTTTGAAAATCAGCATTTTGTGCTGTGGTTTGTGACATCAAACTGCTGACCTTGTGTGTTAGTTGTTGCGATTTGGTACAGTAACATCTGCCAATTATGTAACCCTCCATTCGAACAAAGTTTGTACGTCATCGTCACAAATTGGGTTCATAAAATCGAGAGTTCATAATTGGGACGTTTGTAATTGGGAGATGTTACAGTATATTGTGCGAAATTTAAACATGAAAATTTAAATTTATATTAGGTAAGGTTTATTCTTGGTATTTTTGTTAAGAAGACCAAAAGAAAAAAATTATGAGATTTAATTTCAAATTCAGAAGAAAGCCAGAAGCATATTCCACTGTCATCCACAGGAAGTGCACTCCCTGCAGTAATTCATTAAAACAATATTTACTGAATGAAGACAATAGTGCATTACTTATTTTCCAATACTGCACTTAATTTCAGTACCTGTATTAAGAAGGGAAGCTTTGATGAAGTCAAACCATACTGTATGGCTTACTGTAAATGCCTCTAGTCAATTTTGATGAAGAAATGCTTCTGTGCCAATACAGTAAACATTATAGTGTAGTAATTTAGTTGAATTAGTTAGACCAACTAAATTGGAAATTATTATTAATTTATGAAGCATTTATCAATAGTAACCTGTTTATTTTTCATAAAGCAAGTAGGAAATTGTGCTGTGCACAATTAAATGTAATAAATTCTGAGAGTGATTGCTTATTGATTTCATACCAAAATATCTACAGTATTGGCTTATGCAAAGTGAACCAGCTTTTTTCTTATTAGTAGCACAGACACAGCCTCTGAAATTGGATATTAATAGCTGTAACATTCCTCCTCGGTATTGGAAATTGACACATTTATCTCAGCTTATATTTCTTGTGTAATTAATATTTTTGTTATTCTAAGTCATATCAAATATGAATGGTTGGTACAGCAGTTCAGCAAATTTAGTTTTTGGTAAAATCCTTAAAAGGTCTGTGTGCAGAGTACATGATCTGATTTCATGTTGTTGTTAGACTGTCACTTAGTAATCAGTAAGCAGACTGCCCACATTGGGCTACTGTATGTATTCAATGAAGGACTAATACTAATGTTGTAGAAATAATTAAGACTTAATTCCAGACTGTCGCAACATCTTAAGGAAGTAAAGTCTGGAAACAATATAATCATTGCGTATCTGCTGTACGGTTGCCTCATGTTGCCCCACCCTCACTGGGAATTTTTCAAGTAGAAGAAAATCACCTCATCACTTTTATTTTGCCAACTTATAGAGTACTACAGTGTTACATCACGATACCATGTGATACTACTCCGTTGCTATCGTTGCAAAAAGCGTTCAACTGGACGCCATTTTCCTCACTGACAAACCATTGATTCCAATTTCTAACGTAATTATTAAGATGTTGTATTACTTTTTCTTTGTAAATTTTAATTGATTAAATGTGTGTTCGATAGCTAATAATGCAAGCTTTTGTGTTTTTAGTACATTTTTAATGGTAAAATATTAGATTTTAAAATGCCTATTCCAGAAATCCTATGAAGTCATTAAGGCGTAATGATCGGTAACTAATGTCTGTTGACAAAAGAGAGCACCACCTGTGGTACTCTATGGCCCTCACTTAGGTTGGATTCGGACGTAAACTCAATTACATGGGTAATCTACTAATAACCTCGGGGCTAAATGTGACGGTCGTTCGGATGAGTAAAATAACAATCCATTTACCCATTAATTTGACGGAAGTTACGTATT
>NW_022706284.1:160185-164094 GCF_011630105.1 Anneissia japonica
ATTGCTTCTCGACGACGGATTTGATCTAAACCAAGCTTTTCGACCAAGAAAGTACAGCAACGACGAAGACAACGACCAGCGTGGAAAGAAAGCTTGGGCAACAACGCGAAGAATCATGCTGCGTGGTCGCAAGCTTCTTTTTGTCCAGTGCAATCTGACCTGGCGTTATTAACAAATCTGAAGGGTCAATTTGTGACCTGGGCCTTGTTACGGGTGATTAATTACGCCTTGAGGCAAGGTGTAATTGAAATATCCAGTAAAAAAGGTGGGTTTTTGGGCCAGATGTTTTTCGAATTTTCTATACCCAGGGGCATTATTTAATTGCCGCACGCGACCGCTCAGCTGGTGGTACCCAGTTAAATTTTACTCGTCCGAATCGGCCCTTAATCACTGAGCCCTCTTCGCCTTTGCATTATTGATAGCGTTGTTTAGCTTGTTTTGCAAGTAATGCAATTTCCACTCTCTTAAAGGGCCATAATTGGATTTCATAGTCCAAGAAAAAACAAATCAATTACATAGCATAACTTGAAAGGGATTTCTTTATAAACATGGTCAAATACCATCTTATCACTCACTTAATACATGACTTCCAAATTAATTGTTAAAATAATTCTTTAAATATAATCCTTTAAGTTTCATACTCAGAGTTTACCAAAAGGTAAGACTACTTCATCATACTGTACTTCTCTACTGCCTATTGATATTGAGATCATTTCAACTTGCAATTTGCAAGGTCTTTGTGTACTTGTCTGTTTATGTCCATTTCCTCTGATGGTTATTAAAAGCAGTCTTTTTTTGTTTATGATAAGGACCCAAGTTTGTTTCCTTTTGAACTATTGCTTCAAAAACTTAACTAGGTTTTTAGAATTCAAATTTTGAAAAATAATTTACATTCTTGTTTGGAATGCAATTACGTCTTCAGTCACTGATTTTATTTGAAGTTTGTGTCCAACATTTCTAAGGAGCACGAGCGCGATCACGCTCCTGAACACGCTTTCAGGAGAGCAACTAAACCGCGCTCCTTGATTTACTGGGCAACTAAAACAAATGACAAAAATTGTATTTTAAAACATTGTCCATTATAAATATCTATCAAATTTTGCAGCTAAAGCTACAATATATTCCGGTGTATCCCCTAGGGTAATGTTCTCTTGATCACCCCCCACACTTTGGACACCTGGATCCACCCCTGGAAGGGATCTATTCAAAGCTCTGAAATTCTCAAGGAGAGCAATTGCTCTCCTTAGTAATCCGAGGAGAGTAATTTAGTGCTTCCCTGCATTTTACATACATGATGGACTGGTGTAGCACTAGGTAGGTGCACTTGAATTATGAGTCTCTTTGTTATACATGACCATATAGTCCATTTTACATGGTGATGGATGAACTGCCATGCACACACTCCCAGTGTGTAGTCCTCAGTATGCGCATTTACTCAAAGAATTTCTCAGTATGATTTGTAAATATCTCCATGCAAATTCATTTATGAAAATCATGGTAATAGAATTTGAGGCACTTTTTTAATTTTTTAAGAAAATAATCTTCATTTGCCATTTAGTTTAGTGATGTACCTACAGTTTTGAGTTTTTATTGTTAACTGATTCACATACTAATTATAGGAACCATTACATAAACAGATAAGTACTGTACCTGTACATGACCTTTCATCATGTGTAGGGAAATTGTGACTGGATAAAATTTAACCTAATGGATTGTTTACCGTAGAAAATTAAAAATGTAAAATGGACATAAATTTATAGTAAATGAATTAACAGTAGGTACCGGCAACAATTTTTAAAAGTTTCTTTTTCAACATATTTGTTCATCTCACCAGATAGAGGGCATGAAAACTAAGAGAATGGTACTTAAATTTTTATTTTTGGGTGGTTGGTTGCTGAGATATGGCCATTCTAATATCTGCATTTTCGCGCACGCCGTAAAAGTGTAAAACGTATGGTTTTCAGCATGCTGTAACGACAAAAGTATGTGAGCTACGCAATTCATTTTTTATTACTTTATTCCAAACAAAACTTTTATAAACTATATAAAATATCAAGGCAATACTATGGATAGTTTTTGAGATATAATTGTCTGAAATGTTGAAAAACCTCAATATTCACAATCCGCGAATAAACAAATATTAGCTTGCGGACAGTTTTCAAACATTGCTAAATCAATAAATTGACGTACTACATGCCTGAATTCCAATGGTTGCACACTATCTAGTACATATAATATGCCTATTTTTTTTTCAGGTGTCCACAAATAATACTTTTTTATCTACAGCAGTCTGAATTTGCTTCAGAAGCCAATTTTATCAATGGCAAAAAATGGTAAAATTAACAAAAAACGTCGATTTTTAAAAGACTAAAACTTTGGAAATAATAATGCTACACTCAAAATTTAAAAAGTAAACTTAAGAGCCTGTTGTCACCTTTCGAGGGTAAATGAAGGCAATTCCATAGGATAACTAAAATGTTTACATATAAATTGAATAATAATGGTAAAATTGTAAAAAAACATTAAAAACGCACATTTCCTAGTAGCAATGATTTGGTCAATTACAATGCAAAATAAATATTTTGAAAACGATGAATATTTCAATCATCTGATTCAAATGCATATTACCCAGTAACAAAGTTTTTTTGCATTATGATACTCTCAATACAAAAATGTACATGTCAAAAGACCAGGAATCCAATACCTAGAATCGACTATGTATTATGGGGTGACCCGTATACCCCTCCGTTAAACTGACTATGCATACTTCACTCTGCTAAGGTCAAAGTGACCCGCATACCCCACCTGGGGAGGTTGGCACGCTTGTAGTTGAATTTAGCAGAACAATCTGACATACTAAATTAACCTATTTTCAATTGCCTCTATATCTGTAGTCCACAATCTGCCATTTGTAGTTGTAACATTAAAATCCCAATAAATGACATATTTCGAAAGAACAGTGTCCAAGTCCATTGCAGCAGGCCAACGGAATGTATTGTTCTTTTGCACTGAGCATTGCATGAAATTAACTTCAGCCTCTTCTGCGCTATAAATTGTCACAACCTGTCCAATATAATACTCATGTTTGAGTCCATCGTTGTAATAGACAGCTACCCACATACCCTGGTTTTCAAACTTGAAGTTGTGTTGATTGTATTCATCATCAATGGACTCTGAAAAAAAAAAAATAAAAATTAATGTACTAGATATATGCTCTACTTATGTGAAACTAGAATTTTGCAGATTACCATGAGAAGGCACCCATGGTGACCAGTGAGTCATATCAAATTATATATAATTATAAACATAACCATAGAAAAATATTTGTTTACGATATGCAAAAAATAAAATATTAATAAAGTTATTGAAAGTTGCAACAGAAATAAAACCCCTGTTTATTCAAGTGGAATAGTCCATTGGTTGTCAAAATCTCGTATATAAATCCCGATGTGGCCTAGTCCATTATTCATTATAGGTATATAGATAATATATCAACGCCGGGATGTACTACGATAATCTTCAATTAATACACATGAATTGTGAACTATATAATATTTTATCAATAATATATCATAGCCTAACTAACAAAAAGTCAAATTGACGTTTTTGTTTTGTTTAGGAACTGTTTAAAGCCCAAGCCCTCAAATCAACGTGCGAACCCAGGGAAGAAGCATTATCAAATTTCATCAGTCGCCGCCGTGACGAGAAAATCATTCCTAGTATTATTAATTTAGCATCGTAAATGTCACTTGAGTTTTCAATATTAATACTTTAAAATATATCCAGAATAGTTTTAAACCATGGAAGCAAGCCAAAACATCAATATAAATTTTAAAACTCGACAAATTTTAATTTTAAGCTAGGCCTAAAACACTGACCAAACTAGGCCCTAGGCCCTAACCTATATCA
>NW_022706284.1:164138-181108 GCF_011630105.1 Anneissia japonica
TCTCTACTGAGTGACTATACTTCTAGTACGTTTTATATATGTTTATTGTGAATGGATTTGAACATATTTAGTACCATATGAAAGATAATGAAATAAGCTTTACAAAGGTGTTTTTAAAATTTATATTTGATCAATAGTTTTCAAGAGAGACTCAATTAAAAAAGATGAATATCATTCCAGTTTCCGGAAATTCTACTAAAAACCTGCATAGTTTACACTTCCTTGCCGGTACCTATTAACAGCATAATAAATTGTTAGATGAATCAAAATGTTAAGCAAGTGTTTGTATTCTCTTGAATACTGTGGAGGTTCTAGTACCAGCAACGTTCAGCAATTTCTAGTCAGCTGTCAGCTTAGCGCAAGTTTGTAAATAACAATCAAAACATAATTCATTCTACCTGATCTGTCCTCTCGAAAAACTATACATTTTCTCAAAATTAATAATTCTAATGATTGCAACCTAAACATACACATAGACATGGGTAGTAGCATGTTTTTGGATAAAGACTTTACAGTACTGTACATTTAGAATTCCATCTATAACTGGATCGGTGCCAGGAAGATGAGTATGTCTATCTTGCTGATCAGATGGTTAGTTTAGCCTGTAAGCTAGGCCTCTGTACATACATTATTAGCTAGACATTGTATATCAGTTCAAGGCTAAATATAATTTCACATCTTTGTCTACTAGCCTTGGCACCAATATCAGAAAGTTGTGACAATAGAGGGCATTTTTATGTGAAGGTGACCCTTAAAGATGCTGTCCAATATAACTATAATATTTGACTGAATTTGTGAACACTGAATTCTATACGAAGTTGTGTGTGTTTTATTTTAAAGTCCAGCATGTTAGTATTTAATTGACAATCAGTGTTCTCCCCAGGATGAGGGTCAAGCATCATGGTACCTGCTCCATCCCCCTTTCCCCCACGCCTCCCACCATGGTGGGGGGAAATTTTTAAAAAATAATTGCCTAGACCCGGAAATGGCACTCTCAGACATCAAAAATGCTTTTTAAGATTTTTGAAATGACTAGATTTCCATTTTTTAACAATTTTTTTTGTGAAATTAGTGACCATACTGTTACTATAGCCTAGCCAGAATTGCCACAGGATGGCAACTTTGGGCCAAACTAGTTTAGGCTTAGACCTAAATTTTTGCTTCAAATTGCTTGGCAAGTCAGAACTTGGGACTGAAACAGGCCAGTAGCATCATACTGTAGCAGAACGTGAATTTTACGTACATGTTGAACCAAGGAAATTGGTCGTTCGTAAAACAGTTGTTTGAACAATGTTCATTTTTAATAGGCATAGGCCTATGTACTATTGTGTGTGAATCGTCTCGTCTCAACCTATTTGGAGTACTACTGTAGGTTAGCCACTTAGGCTTAACACTGGGCAGGCCAGCCCTAGGCCTAGCTACAGTAGATAGCTAAAAAAACATCGGCCACGTAGATTGACTAACACTTTTCTAAACTTACTTGTCTTCATTGTAAAATGTTATTATCATATTATTGTTTATTATAAAAAAAAAAAACCAAATTCAACAGCGTCACAGTAAAGTCCCAAAAGTCATGGTACCATGACCCTTCAAGGTCCGGGGAGAACACTGGACATAAATTTGCGTGTGTTTAATGTGTGTGATCTGATTGACAGCGATTCATAGTCATAGTTTTTATTGATAGATTACTAATTTTTTTCCCTCTCCTCTCTACAAGATTTTTTTAAAGGTCTAATTATCGTATGAGTAGTTTAGTTAAGATCTAATGAATTAGAACATTCACAACACTGTAGTTTGTTATAGTATAGCACAAAGAAACCGATGGTTATAGACTTACTAAAAACCCATTAATACTTTGAATACCACAGCCAATAATATTAGTTGTTAAATAGGCAATAGAAACTGATACTGATAGATGATAATGATATTATGTGCTATAACTAATGTCATCTACTGTATTATTAATAATAATATGATTATAGAGTGAACCATTTCACATAAATTAGAATTCATATTTATTGTTTTTTCTGTGAGGGAAAATGAATTTCCAGTTGGTTTATATTGTTGATAGTAAATCAGAAAAATGGACCATCACAAGATCTCGCTTCTTTAGGCAAGATTTTTAAATATTTGTTTTGCAATTCTGCTGATAACGATGATGTGAAGCAAAGGAAAAATATTTTTGGCTTGTTAGCGCACTCGTACTGTAAAGAAAATGGTATTTAAAAAACAAATTTATTTTCATCCACCATCAATGAAATTTTCTAATTCTTCCTCGTAATTACTATCAATATCAATTTTATTATTCGCTTGTTTGAACGGCATGATTGCCTATGGTTCTGTTGGTTGAACAAGTCTTCTTGGATAAGGACTATAAACTGTAGGCCCAGTGTACACAATTTGTCTTGTGCACTTAAAGAACTCGGTATGTCTTTCAAGATGAGTAGGGGGTTGTGGGAGGGAGCCTAGTGTTGCTGCAAACGTCACTGTGTGCCTCGGGTGACATACGATCAGGCCCGAAGCCAATTTTAAATATACTGTAGTCTAGTAAACCACCGCTAGCTCCCCACCTCTGATATCGTTCAAAACTAAAAAGAAAATACTGTATTGGCCTAGGCCGACATGATTTTGTCAACATTTGTAATATGCCTACATATTCAACAAACTTTCAAAGTACAGGTACCTCATTTATTGGTGTGCTAAAAATCTCTCCCACCTCCCTAGAGTAGTGTTGTTTAGATCGCCACCCCTTCCACCCCCGTTGTACATCTCTGGATCCGCCCCAGCACGACTCTAGTCGGCCCCTTGGTTCGGACTCCACTGTCGAACATGTTGGGCTAATGATTTTTAACAATTTTCGTCAAATTTTGGCTAAAGACAGCTTTAATTGGCTAAAAAAATTTGTTGACAAACAATTGGCTAAACAAAAAAATATGTTAGAGTGACCCCAGTCATCTGTGCTGTGCAGATCTGTATTCAGGGCCAAATTTTCCACTGAAAGATATTATGTTTATTTGAAACTGGAATTTACCTTGTTCTGTCTGAGATTAATCATGTAAATATTTTAAAATGTGATTACTAATAGCACTACCTTAGTAGGTAGTCAATTATTTTTTATTACCTTGGTATTTATTGTACTTATTTTAAGTATTAAGGAAATGAGAATGTTAAAGTGTCTGTTTCCTGGTAGATTTTCTAAAACTGTTTATGATTCCATTCACATGAATCATGTGATTTATATCCTGCTAATAGGTTCTTAAACTTTTTTTTTCATGTGAAATTTGTGCTTCAAAAATAGAACATGTTTGAAATTTAGAAACAATTTTTTTTTTTCCTCAGGCTATTTATTTAGTGAAAATGTTTGAAATTAGATGGTTTTACTGTACAGTTAGAAACTCCTTTGGAATGTACCAATTATAATTTAGGGGATCATATTGTTGACAAGCTTATCAATAGATTATAACAAACTGACTATAATTTCCCATATTACAAAATATTCTATTACCAGCCCTCAAAATTAGGAAAAAATATGTTGGCAAAAAAAAAAAAACGAAAATCGCCGGCGCTATAAAATTTACGCCGATTATAAAGTTTTTTAGTTTTTAGTTTCAGCCTACAGCCCTGAAATAATGCAATAATGATTGCTGTCTGTTACAACACCCGGTGAATGAACTGTTGCGACGGTTACGACGCATCGTAGAGCTAGCTCAGTCCTAAAATCGTTGCCACAGAGATTTTCTATTAATTAAAACGACACACCAGTAGGCTAAGGCCTAAACGTTAATGTTAGATAAATAGAAAGTTACGCCTTAATATTGTTCATAAAGTGCATTATCGCCTTGCCTAATCCTTAAAAATCGATTGCAATAAACCTGTAATGATGACGAAACCCAAAGCAAGTTTCTACAATGGCTGACTCTTTTCAGGAGACGTTTAATTCGGATTTGGATGTTGTAGATTCGTCAGTGTAAATTACAAATGATAGCTTCACTCATTCCTCAAAAACATGTTGCTAATTACGGAGGAAATTTGTAGAGAATGACATTTAAATTTGTTAGATTTGACTGTAAAACAAAACTACGAGGGTTTCTTATTTGTTTTAATAAATCTGTTTAATTGAAAATTAATCAGTTTATACAGAGCTTGTTCCTGTCTGCAAGCTGTCATGCACTACAAAACTTTGGGTGATCTAATATCATCACAGCCAAGCACATTTTTCCCATCCATGACTCCACGAAAAAAATTAACCAATTAGCAGGCAGAGTTTAGGAGGCACGACCTATTTTACACAAAGAATGTGTAGTTTAGAAAAAAAATGTCAGACTAAAAACAATATAAAAGCATGACACATATAATCCAGTTTGAATTTCTTCACATTTTACTCCTAATACAACATAAAAGATATTAAATAACTTGATTTCATTAAGAATAAAGTTTAATATTGTGTTTACAGCGATCCTGTCATGTCTACCAAATCTGGTACAACTAGGCGTAGGCCTTTGGTAGCTTGGACTAGGCCTAAAATCTTCAGCGATTTTTTGTCGGCGTTGGGCGGCTGCACCCCACATAATTTTGGAACAAATTTGGAATACAAATTTACTAAATTGCATCACACTATCTTTATTCTCTTTTACAACTTGAAAGCCATACAAAGTACCCCTATCGTGTCATCACAACACTCGGCCTATTCCAGCACTGCAGGCCTACCTGCCTTCCTGTCCTGGTTGAAAAGTTACTTAGGGTGCCTAAATAACACAAGAAATATTGCAGTGGTATATTAATTAAATAATACTGATTAACTTATGTATTCAGCTAATGTTTCTGCACACATCAAAATTAATATTGAGGGATGGAATTTTGTTGATTTAGAAAACGTCAACATTTCGTAATGCTGAAGACCGCCCAGTCAGACCAAACGAAGGAGATATGCGATGTAAATCACATGGTGTTTACTTGCAGAAGAAGAGAGTTGGGAGTGATGAGGACTTGCAAAGGAAAAAAAAATGTTGATAATGCTGTAGAACTGATTTTTCCAAGACCTCCCATTTTTACACCTTGTTTCCCAGTTTTAAAATATTTAATAATCTGTATCTCATTCACTGTTACCCAGTTTTTCGCTTTTTTTTCTGTCTTAGAAAAATTCAAGCCAGTTTATTGAGGTGGTGGGCTCTTGTTTACTACTCAAATCTAAGCTAGGCTCTAGATTGATTGGAAGGCCCATCAAAATGGTCTGAAAATTGAATCTGTGTGTAAGAATAGGGACACTGGCATTTAGCTCACCGGAAACACGGTTCAAATATCGATTCGAATTTTATGTGAATACAGCTTAATGTAGGAGCATTTTCTACTATATGAACTGATCTTAGATTGACCTCGAATTCAATTTTTCATTGCTTTAAACCAGTCTGTAAATCAAAGGTTCTTTGTATTTCTGTTTGTAGACTTTGAATGAAACTATTCTGGCATACAGTACAGTACTACAACAATAGGACAATTTTTACAAACTAATTGTAACTAAATATTGGATTATGTACCAGAAGAAGAGGTTTGTAAATTGTTGTCAATGACACAATGACCTTTAGACTCTAGATGTTAAAAAATTAATGAAAATATACTGACATGTAAAATATCAGCATGTCCACAAATTAACAATTTGCAGTACAGCAAGAGGAGAAAGGAGTGCAGAAATTCCCAGTGCCTGTTTTCTAATCATGCGAGGTGGCGCTCTACGATTTACTGTACAGTTCTGTCCCTTATGCATAAAGAGACTCTTTATAGAGCATCATTCTATCCTGTAATTGGCAAGTGTACTTATGTAAGATGTGTAGGAAAAACTAATAATAATTGTCTTATGCAAAATGCCAAGGACTCTACTATATTGGCTTCACATTATTACTGTGGTAATTGGATTAAACACCTATACAACACACACAGTGCAAGTACTGCTCCATGGGAGAGTGTTCCATATGTATAGATATTAGAATTGTAATCATCCCATTGACGTTCAAACCTACCATGTATCCTGTACTATGTGGATAAAGTACTCTTTCTCAAGAACACAAAATACATGCCTAGCCTCAGACTCGAAAACTACAAAATCTTTACTGTTGTGCCTGCAACTGTATGCTTCCAAAAAAATTGAAAATGGATGCTTCATTAATTGGCCACTAGTAAACATTAAACAGAAATAATTATTTTTAGTTACTGTATTAATATTTATTCCATTTTTTTTTTTCAGAAGCAATGCAAAATTACATGTACTGTACTTTCATCCATTGAAGCATATCAGCACAAATCAGATGAAGTCAATATTTTGTGTAAAATCGAGTACAATATTGAAAAATACAAGACAACGAGGGTATAAAGTTTGATCAAAGGCAATTTTGATTTGTTGAAGCAAAAATATAATCCATATGATTTGTAAGTTAAATGCTACATTTTATTTTTATTTTATAGGCCTTGAGATAAAACAATCAAAACTAATAACTAAAGAGTAGTTAGATCTTTACTTTCAAATTCTAGGACACTACAGTATATATTTATGAATTGATTACCCTCATTGAAATGAAAACAGTTTTAGTCAGATGAACATTAAAGTCAAAGTTAGTTTTATAAAATTTAAATGTAGAATAAATGTTTCTCTAGCAACTGTTTTATTTACAAAATATCAAATTTAATTTGAAAATGGTTTACAAATAGAGTAAAATAATGTCCTATTCTGCTATTAACTTTATGATGAGGAAACAGTAAGGGCCTGTTTTTACTGGAAAGAAATAATCGCTTTTTCGAAAAATCGCTTTTATTCTCGCAGTAGAAACGGGACCAGTTTGAAAAAATCGATTAAAAAAAAATTGATTAAAAATACGCAATGTATAATGTGTTTGAACAGCAAATAACTGATTTTGGCTGTGTACCTTTTAGCTGCAACACAAAAAAGTGATTATCAGGTGAAATGTGACCTCCAGGTCAATCACTGCAAAGACTAGATCGTATTAGGCACGAAATTTAAAAAAAATTTGTCATCTTGTTCATGTCCTACTGTAAGCCTACAAGCTAAAAACGTCAACAGACATGTGGAGCAACGAATTCGTTTTGTAATTATTTTGTGGGGGGATATTGGGCCTAGGCCTCTCAGCTCTTTTGTGCCTACCGTTGTCCTTGTTTGGTCGCTCGTTCATTTGCCTTCTCGCCCTACACCGTATCTTACTCTTCGTCATCATGACAGAAATGAGAAAGATACTATCCTATACAGTAATAGGAAAACAACATGTTGTATAAACAAAATGGTGACGTAATTTCCGCCACGAAAACCGATTTTCGAAAAATCAAAAATGCAGTTGCAACGCGAGCAGGCTGTCTAGTACTCATTAAAAAGCAGTTTAAAAAATCAATTATTTTGTGTTTATCAGTAGTAACACACCCTAACTACACAAGATACGCATTAATCCATACGAGTTGTAAGTTATGAATGCTACATTTTTAAAAAATTTTATAGGCCTTGAGATAAAACAATTAAAACTAAAACTAAACAGTAGTTAGATCTTTACTTTCAAATTCTAGGCAACTATGTAAAATAATGATCATCCTCATTGAAATGAAAAAAGTTTTAGTCAGATGAAGATTAAAGTCAAAGTTAGTTTTATAAAATTTTAATGTAGAATAAATGTTTCTCTAGCAACTGTTTTATTTACAAAATATAAAATTTTATTTGAAAATGGTTTACAAATACAGTAGAGGATACAGTAATTATGTCCTATTCTGCTATTAACTTTATGATGAGAAAACAGTAAACTATACACAAGAATACGCATTAATTACAGTACCCTCTTAAGGAAATGATCGTCTTTCCTCTACAACTCTTGAATTTTTCTCAGTCTCAGATGCTTAGCTCATAAATATTTTGAGATTGTTGTTTACTTCATTACTTTCCTTTGAGTTACCCAGTCTAGTTCTGTTTAGAGTCCTTTTATTTGCTAATTTTAAATTGATTTTCAATTTGAATGCCATATCTAATTTTCATAGAATTATATTAAGTGAAGGTTAAATTAAGAAAGTGTTTGTGGTATTGAACTACACTTTGGAATGTAAGCCAGATTATGTTCCTTTCAAGTGGAATTTGCCATCAATGAATCATTAGTTTGTTGATCACAATTAAATGCATTAAAAAAGTAAACAAATTATAACAGTGAAAAATGAATAGGGGAGGAAGATGGGGGTTCAGGAAAAACAGAACTTTGGAAAGCAAATAAAATATATAAATATATAATTGAATTTCTCATTGAAATGTAAGCTAGATTAAGACTTGTACCTTTCAAGTTGAATTTACCATCAACGAATCATAGGTTTGTCAGTCTCAGTTAAATGCATTAGAAGTATTGACAATAAAAAAAATTAAGTTGGAGGTGGGGGACAGGAGGAAACAGCACTACTTAGAAAGCAAATAAACAATCCTTAATTTAAAAAGAAAATAGTTTTCTCAGCTTTAAAGGACATTACTCACCCTCTACACAACTCAATTGTTGAAAAGGTAGGTCATCAACAAAGAAGTACAGGAACTAGTTTATATTATCTGCCATTTGTATCTCAAGCATTATTTAAATAAATTAAATTACAAGCTATGTTTCAGAGTTCTTTTATTCATGTTCTTTTCATTTATGATAATAAATTTGAATCTGAATATTAATATTTATAGTACACTATGTTCTCACACGGCTGCTAACGGTTAGCAGGACCGGATCCTGCTAACCGTTAGCTGCCGTGCGTCCATACAAGAAAATCCCGATCCGGATACCAAAAATATGATAATCGAATCACTGGCCAATAAGAAACTGGAAATTGTAAACGCGTACGTGTGATTGGTTGATGATAAAAACGCGCTCTACTTGCTAACCGATAGCTCTTGCTAACCGTTAGCGGTATCCGGTGTTCTTACGCAGATGCTAACGGTTAGCGCTAACGGTTAGCTCCCGATCCGGATACTAGGGCTCTTGTGAGAACCAGGCTTTCGGAATAGATTAGGATGTTGTCCCTTAGGTGACTCATTGATGAGAACCATAGTCTGTGGTTGGATATCCACCTTCAAGGTGAAAATGTTTGTTTCAAAGTAGGAACTTCATAATTAATATAGACCAGTTTGTATAATATATGGTACACAGATGTTGTAAAGAATGCATGTATGTATATTTTAAAACATAAAATTCACTGTAACATAACAATTTATTTTCTTTTATGTTTCAGGTTTTAAAATTTGTCAGATGCTACTCTTTAACTCAACAATGCTTTAGACTATGAGTGGGAGAGCAGAGAGTTCAACATTATATATGCCCGGCAATCGCGAACCTAAAAATTACCCATATTTGGGAGATGAAATTCGCCAACGAGCAATAAAAGCAGCTGAATACTATCATAAAACGGTGTTAAAAGAAAATGAACAACCAATCCCAGAGCCTGGTGACGACAACGTTCTGTCAACAGGACCTGAAGCAGAAATTCCACATGGTGGTTTGATAGCAGATAGGCTTAAAAGATTTAACGATAACACTCCTGGAAAGGAGGCTAACAGTAGTAGGATGATGTCATCAGGTGAGTTCAGAGCAACACCAGTCAACCTTGATTATGTAATGGTAGACGACCTTTCCCGGAAAAATGAATTCAAAAGACACCATGAGCTAAGAAGCTCTGGTCATACACCAAGGTCAAATGCTTACGTATCAGTAAGGGAGCGAGCGGAACGGTTTACAGACGATCGACGTCGACGTGGCTCACCATCGTTACTTAGAAGAAACAATAAATTTGCGATGCTTGACAAATCAGACGAGAATAGAGGAGGGGCAGCATTGACCCCAGCTAATTTAAAAGCATTGTCACGTGCAGACAATAGAAATCTCTTCTATCCACTAAGGAAGAGTTCAAGTAATTCTACGATTGATGGTCACGATGCAAACAGCAACCTGTTTTCTGCTCGTGCTAGGGATTATGGTAGTACATCCTCAATAGATGTTCAAAGCCACAGTGGAGATAGTTTTTTCCAAATGTTGCAGGAATTTAAAACTGAAAGCGATCAACGGAGTCCAGCTCCACCATCTTTTCAAAAACTTCTACGGGGAAACATTCAAAGCCAGCAGCAGTCACAGCAAAACCCTCCCCCACCCCAAAGCTATAAACCCCAAATAGCTCAAGTTGAAAATGTTGTTAATGGATCTGAAAAAGAAGCAACAGATGCTGAGAACATTCTTAGTCCTCAACAGAAACGCAGAGCACAATTTAAGAGAGAAAAACTAAAGGGACGCTCAAAGTCAGTAACTGGAGGTGAATCGTCATTTCTGAGGAAAATCCGTGGTGTTAAAGCAGAAAATTCCGATAGGACTAAAAACAGTGATAATGATGGAAACAGTGCAGTGGATAGTCGAGTTGGTAGAAAGGCCTTTTCTCATTATGATATGCAAAGTATGTGTGTGGATTTATCGGACGTGGTCGGAAAGAGAGACTCGCTTTTACGACGAAAAAATACTTCAACAGGTGCGTCTGCAGCTTCAAAGACGACAGAAACTGGCACTCCTCAGGTACGTCAAACATTTACAAACTTGGACTGCACAAGTGTTATGTAAATAATAAACCTATAATAATAAAAAGAATACATTACAGATTATGCATTTCACCATTATGCATGTAAAATTAACAGAATGTATAGGAACAAAAATTCTAAAATAGCTAAACTTTAGTGCTCTACTGTATGTGCCATAGTGAATATTACATTGACATTCTCAAAGCCAGTGTAAACATAATCATTATAGAATAATAAATCACACTGTTTATTTTGAAATGTATCATAAATCTTCAGAGAACATTGTGTAACATGATACTTTGTGTCTCCCAATCATAATTTAAATGTGCATGACAGTCTTGCCTTTAATGTAGGTGAACATATGTCTGCTTTTCTCTGAGGTTATTGTATTATGTGTACATGTATAAAAGCATGGCTTTTTGACCCCTAGAGGCAGTACTGTGATGCTAATTTGTGCCTCATCAACTGGTCACAATTGCACCATTCTTAATCTGGGTTCAGGGTATCACAAGCGTTAAGCTGCTGAGGTTCAACCCTTAAAGGACTAAATATCTAGGGATCAGCATTTGTCATTGTGAAGTTTTAAAGTAATCCCTGTATAACAATGCTAGAAATTTACCCAAGGACATTCAGAGATATGTTTCTACACCAGCTGTCATGTTAATACCAATGAACCACATTATTTATAAATAGATTTGTTCAATCCAGTTTTTTAACTGATCCAAACATAAAAATACATTTCTTAAGAGATGAGAAGAATATTTTATATACTCTACATTTTAGTGATTGTATTTATTTAGTTATATTTAGTTAACAAGTTTTGGAAAATATAATTAAAATTTAGTTTTAACTGAATTTCTCTGTTAGAAAATAATCTGAAATACGTAGAAAAAATGTACAATAATACGCACGTATTATTTGCGTACGTAAAAATAAGTACGTAGAGATACGTATGTAAAGATGTACATAGTACGTTTTATTGAGGTGTACAGGCCCTACAGTAGCTCAAATTGTCAAAAATTACATAACAATTTTTAATGCTGAATGAGAAATAGAATTTTGTCCTTATCATACCTGTGCAAATTATAATATTAAAGAACTATAAGGTACTTAGAATTGACCAGTGATAATTCTGTGGATGTCTTTTATAAGGTTAGAAAGAAAAAAAAATAAATGTCTGTTGACCAAGTAGTCTATTATTACAATTTAAAGTTTAGACATGTTCCACTAAGCTTTGAGTTTACCACTACTATGGCTTCTGTATTGCCTCAAGAAGCCACATTAGTGGTATAAACTAGTACTGTAGTGAAGTAAACATGTCATTAATCTTTATGTGATGTTCCTTTATGTTTAATGGTAAGAAGAGATGTTATACTCCTGTCAATGATATTGATTAGAATAATCTCAAACAGTTTCTGTCAAACTTAATACTCTTAGTAAACTGCAAACTACAGTATCCACCATGTATATCTTCAATATGCTGCTGGTAATACAAAATGGCTGCTTGTATGTTTTACTGTGAAGCCGGACACTCACTGCGGTCGTACGACCGTCGTACTATTCAGTGAATGCCTGGCTTTAACCATACTTACCTTAGGAGCTGAGTTACGTCACATGTGCACTTTCGCTTCAAAAACAGGTGTATATGGTTGCATAGTTGAAAAAAATTTGGTCACACGATCTAATTTGCGTTCGAAATGTCCGCCATTTTGAATTTCAAGATGGCTGACGTGCCATGTTATACATGGTCATGTTATATACCATTAGAAAGGTAATTATACACTGATCACTTTTCTCCTTTACATTGTATTCGGCCTTGAAAGAGCTTTCCAACGATACCCAACACGATAGTATTAAAGATTGTCTAATTTTGATCTTTGAACTTATTTGATCATGTGACATTTTTTCAATGGCAAATAACTATGCATTTTTAAGTATAGGCAAATCAGATCGCGTGACCAAATTTTTTCAACCATGCACCCATACACATCTCATCTGTTTTTGAAAAGGATTGAGTGCATGCGAAAGTGCACAAGTCCCGTATTACTCAGCTCCTAGAGTAACTAAACAATGCAAGTCAACCAAGTTCATAGGAAGCTTGGTTTACATTCTGTTAATTCTAATCTGTGATTTATGAAGTTGCAACTTGTTGAAAATCTTTTTGCAATATGATTATTAAAATTATTCATTGACAAATTTTCATTAACCTTATAATAATGTGTTATTTTTGGTAAAAAGTATTTTTATTAATAATAAATTACATTCATTATTTTTGAAAAATTTTGAAAATTCAAGCTGACAGATCAAAATATATTTATTTTCAATTTAGGGAAGTATGGAGAATTTACTTGAAATCGATGAGCAAGAACCTGTTGATAGCAAATCTAATGAATTAGTACTTGGCTGTCCATTCTTTATAAATGAAATCGGAGGAGAAACAGTTCGTAAAGTAAGCTTAGCACGTACTGGTCGGTCTATGAGACGTTATTTACACTCAGGAATCGTTGAGGGAGGTAGAGATTTACACAACTTGGTTGGCAACAAGGGTAATTATTCACGAGGACCATTATTGGAACATATTGATCATGGTGCTTTTTATTATCGGAAATATTTTCAAGGACAAGGTAAGAATGCGATTTGAAATATTACTTGTTTTTTAGTTAAATTATTATTATTATTATTGATAACTTGTTGAGTTACAAGTTTCTCTCGTAATTACTTTAGATATCCTTTCAGAAATATAGATTTTAATTTCATATTTTGAAAATAGCTTCTTCGAATACAATTAATATAATTTTCCTAGTAAGTTAAACTATCCGCTTGTGTGAGTATGCTGTTTTGATGACCTTAAATTAAAATTAGATGCCATAATAAAATGATATAATATTCTTTGTTGAATCCTCAACAGGTGTTTAAACAGAATAATAAATATATCATCAGGCACAATCCATTGTAGAGAATTAATGGGCACTTGTCATAAATTATTAAATGATGTCATTGTGCTATGATGAAGAGTCTGCTCCAGATTGTAAATACTGCTATCACATTGACTTCAGTTATTTATGGTGTTTAAAGATATTGTGCCATGAAAAATACTAAAAAATCAAAAATCATTTTTAAATTAACTTGCTTAGTTTAAAATGACTGTATACAAATTATCAAATTGAACATAGTGTATACGAAAAAAATGTTGTCCATAAGTTTACAGTGAAAAATGATAGAAACATTTCTAGTCACTGGAAATGTTTTGATAATTTTTTAAATCATTTCTATGCTTAAGTCAATAATTTTTATGTACTAGATTACTCTTTCTATTTGTAATGTCATCTTTACGTTATTAAGTAGGCTACTATTTTTCTACACCCGCCATGCTCTGAAAGTGTAGGCCCAACATACAAATTTCGATTTTGCAATTTACCATTCTTTATATTTTTTGTAAAACAATGAGCCAATATTCAGTTTGTACTATGCTTTACTGTACAGTACTAAAAACCTCTTTTTTTTAAACCAAATAATGTTAAAGCAATTTTATGAAGTGATTTTCATAATTCTAAATAGTATGAAGGTATTTAATCCCTCTCCCAAGTGTAGTGTTTATTAATTGTAAATGGCCTCTATCAATATTGGGAGTGTTTATTGGTTTAAGTCCATCACCCTACAATAGGGTGTGCTAATCTTGATTGGAATCAGGATTGATTTGAGCTGATCTTAATCTTTGGAAATACCTTGAATGATGGCACATGTACAGTAAGGCACAGACTCACCAAAGCCTACATTACAGTAGATTATAATCTTGTGTCAATGAGGCAAATTTGGTGGTCTGTATCACTTTGTGGCCTGTAGAATTGGAGGTAAAAAACAAAAAATTTAAGTCTGAAATATTTAATCTGAAATATGTACAGGAATGTTATGCCACATTTTACTATTTTCTTCTGTAATTACATCATTTTTTAAATACAAGAGTCTTTCAACATTGTATTTAACCTCAGATTTTTTAACTTGACTGTACACTTGACAATAGAGAAAGCAAATAAATTATGCACCTATTTTGGAGATGATTTTGATTCATGAGTTTGCCCATGGAAATGAATAAGTAAAGCAAATAAATTATGCTTAACTATTTTTGGAGATGATTTAGATTCATGAGTTTGCCCATGGAATTGAATAAATATTTAAGCAAATAAATTATGCTAAAACTATTTTAGAGAGAATTTGGATTCATGAGTTTGCCCATGAAAATGTTAATAATCTCGTTGCAATAATTTATCTGAACTGCTTCTCATTTCATATTATTCATTTTGGAAATTAAGTATTGTTTGTGGATTATTGCAATTATTTTTACTTCATGTACAATAATTAGCGAAAATAGAGACGTACTTAACCTGCATGGCTACAACTTGAGCACAGTATAGCCATTGTAGCTATAATTTAGCTCTACCAGCAGTAGCATAGTATCAGACTTTTTATAGCCTGAATGATGTTTAAATCATTGCTCTTCTCAGTTGAACTGTGCCTCTCAAGGGATGCGAACACAACAACAGTACTGCAACTGTTGTGGGTTTGTTTCACAACTAGTGAGATTTATGATGATTCTAGCAGACCAAACTACTTTAAATTAGAATCAAAGAATTTAGGTTACCTTTGATTGCCATTTCCTGTCCTCTTTTTTATGCGATATGCTCTTCATTCTTTCGCTGCTGTTTTTTTTACCCTACCTAAAAACTACGAATTTTAAGCGCTGCTGTCTACTGTATATAAGTACTGTAATGCAAGTACAATGTACAGTATTGTGAGACGTTATGTACATCAGGTTTGTATTCATTTCATAAACCTCTCTATTTGAATTGAGATCCTTTGTTTCGTTTATCTGACAAATTTATTTTTAATGCAATATTTATTGCTGATATTATAGTAGTTTTACTGTATGCTGGGCATACAGTAGTTTAATGCTTCAGTCAGTAAAACTTGTTCTTTGTACATTTTTAATTACATGTTTATTTAGTAGAAGTAATTTTATGTATTGATCAACAAGATTTACATAAGTAAATGGAAAATTGTATTCTTGAACAAATAAATTGTATTCTTGTACAGTATGAGTCATTTGAGAGATAGTCGGTCATTTGATTGTCCTTTATAAAGGCATAGACGTCATTGATATGTACACAGCACTTAGAATTATATAACCATCTAAGTCCCACAGTTACAGATCATATTTAGCTAAATATTCCCTTTCTCACAACTGACAACTCCACTGTCCTAAGTTTCATAAAACTCCTGCACTTGGCAAGTGTACTGTTGCTGTTATGAGAAGGAAATAGAACATAAAATGAAAATGAAATAAAATTGCTCTGTTTAATATCCATTTAAAGATATATCAACTTCTTCACAGGTTGCTTAAGTATAAATACTTTATAGTGTTTACTTTATGTTTGTTGGTAGTGACTTTATTCTGGTGACCCCTGACCTCTTAGAATTAGAAATTCCTTAGCAAGCCTTATTTTGAAAGGCAAGAACAGTTGTGGAATTCAACAAGTAATTTGTATTGGTAAATGGAAGGCATGTAGGGTAGCGTTAGACCCATAAATCATGAATCACCTGCCAGTGTATAGTGAATCAAGTTAAGACTTGTTTATAAACATACATGTAGGCTTTCCTATTACACATTTTCAGCCAAAGTAGTAGTCATTAATTTCAATACTGGTATTGTGACAAAAATCTACAAAAGTAGCCAACCCCCCCTTCTCCCCCCCCCCCCAAAAAAAAAAACAGGTCCAAAAAAAACAGCTATCAATCAGTAGACACACGCTCACACTGGGATCCTTTTTTTTTTTAATGACCTTGCACATAAGTTGACATACACTGTTGTGTTCACACTAATAGCTCAGGCTTAGATGTAGTTGAAAGGAGTGTCAATAGGATTCCTGTAGGAAAATAAAATTTGCATGGCCATGTGGCTAAAGTACTTTGTGATGGTGATGTTGGTTGAACTCACCTCAATTTGTGTAGGATTATTTTCTTTCACTTTATTACTACCTACTCTAATGACTTAAATAGTTGAAAAAAGAGCTATACAGTAGTAAAAGAAAGTTAAATTTTCAATAGCAGTAGCTAGGATGAATTATCCAAACCACCATGTGAATACCATTTTAGTATGAGAAAGACTGTAAAATGTCTTAGTTGGCTCGTTTGGTTTCATGAAGGGGAAGTTAATCAGTTGTGACCTTTACCTTTCCCTATCAATTTTAATATTGGTAGTTAACAATGCTATGCCTTATATGTTCACACCTCTTTCTAATCAGAGGTGGTGATTGAGAATTTGCTAATTGGCTGACATCACAGTATGAACTTATTGACAGTTGAACAAATATTGAGGTCTTATTGGACTTTCAGAACAAGTTTAATATCA
>NW_022706284.1:181639-185802 GCF_011630105.1 Anneissia japonica
TTTTCACTCAACAGAGTGTATTATGCAGTTTCATAGGTAACTAAAAGTCAATATCATTATTGCATGTAATTTTTTCTTCATTTTCATGTTTAAAATTGTCTATTCTTAAATTCAAGTGAAATAGATGTTATCATTTTTAATAGGTAAAAGTCAATATTATTGCAGAATAAATTTTATCATAATTTCTTATTTTTCTTTAACTAAGATAAAGTGCTTTTAGGATTGGAAGTTGAGCCATTGATACTAGTAATTTCATAAGTTTGTGGAAAAGCAAATTTAATTTCTGAAAAAAAATGTTTCAGGCTTATTTTTGTTGACTGTTCGCTTGCTGACTCTACTTTATGATACAATGCCCCCTACGTGGTACGTTGAACCTTTGATAATTTGATATATTACAAATATCTTGCACGTTCTTCTGTCATTTCTTTCTGTTTATTTTTAATATCAGATAAGCAAGAAATACAAAATAGGAATACTGTTCTGTAAAGCTGGTCAAAACACTGAGGAGGAGATGTATAACAATGGTAACTATACAAAAAAGTTTCATTATCTAGATATCTTTTTTTTTGCTTAAATATTCAATTTTCAGTATACGATAGTTACAGTATAAAACATGAAAGCAAGTTTCAAATTTAAAGAATTGTCAAAATGCAATTTCAATCTCTATTGAAGCATCACCATTAAAGTGTAAATGCATAAATATGGATTGTTTGTTATATTATCAAAAAATTTACTCTACTATACAGTACTAGTAATAATAATAAAAAAAGTATTTATATAGATAAAAGGAAGAAAAAAATAGAATTTAAATGTAAATAATCAATATTATGAAATCCATCAAGACTATAGAAAATGTAAGTTTAAATAAAGATAGAGACATTTCTTTAGTTCTTTCTTTATTGATATTTCACTAGGAAGTCCTACTCAGCATGGCTGATTTTTAGGGGAGTCCTCTCAAGTAAAAAAAAATCTTACAAAACCACAGAGAAATAAAACCAAAATATTGCAGTTTTTTTATACAAATACAGAACAAAAAACAATAAGAATCAACAATTCAAACTTTAGAGAATAACAGGCCTTAACTTGTATTTTAGATCAATGCATGTTTTGAAAATAAGGGCACTTATTTAATTGTTTTTGTTTATTTTTATTTTGAATGCAATGTATGATAATATGAATAAAATGGTAAATAAAAAAAAATAAAAAAAATAGAAATGGTTTGATTGCAAGATTCAGTATTTTATAAGTCAAATAAATACTATTGCAGACCTGCCAACTACTCCGATTTCGGTGGACTTACTCCGTTTTTTTTTAAGCAAAACTCCGCACTCCGATTTTGGATTGAAAATCTCTGCTTTTTATGAAATAAATTTTTTTGAAATAAATCATGCATTTCCGAATAATGCAATCCTATGATTTAAAAAGAACAAGACCAGTAAATTTCCATCACCATGTACTGATTTCGAAAAAATCCCCAATTATATTGGCCAATACGCTGTCAGAGTTGAGTTACACTCTGAACTGTAAAGGAAAAAGTAATTCGCGTTCCATGGTCTACTGATTTTGAAAAAACACCAAATTTCATTGGCCAAATCTCTGTCAGAGTTGCATTGCACTCTGAACTGTATAGCCTCCACGGTCTACTGATTTCGTAACAACAGTCTACCCTCTAATAAACCAAGAGTACCAAAATGGAGTCCGATGAGAGCGATGTAGGCCTAGGCAGTGCTCGAAAATTGAGTAGAGGTTTTGAGCTTCCTCCATAAAAGAAGCTAATACACATGAAAACATTCTGTGCACGTTATAGCGAGAATTATACTGTCATTTTGAAATCAAAACTAGGTAATGCATACACTCGTTCTGATCTGTGCGGTGTTGATTTTCTAGTCTTGCACAGTGGTATTGCCGATGTAAAGCATCATTGTGAGTCAGAACGTTCATATTTTATAATCTGATCACATTGGTACAATGTCTTTGAAAAAAAATTACCTTTTTTCGACGGAAATTTAACATAATCTGCTCGCATTGCCAAAACTCTGAAAAGGTTTTCAGACTTCTTGTATTTACTGAATTATTTTATTACTTACACATCATAAATATTGATGACTTTGTTAATACTGAATAACTACAATGAAATTTGTTAAACTAAATTTAAGTCACAATTTTTTTTTAAAGAATTTGGAAGTCCCGCATTTGAGGAGTTTCTTGATTGTTTAGGGACGAAGGTTCGGTTAAAGGACTTTGAAAAATTCAGGGCACAGCTGGACAACAAGTGTAAGTCGACATAAATCTATTCTGTATCACATCAAACTATTTAATTGAAGGGTAACACATTGACATTTTATAAATGTACAATTTTTTTTTACTTTACACAGTAGCAGAATCTTGTTTTTATTATTAATAATATTATACCATCAGGTTATTGCAAAGTTTCATCTTGCATTTTCAAACGTGAAATTAGAAAGGCTTGAATTGATTTAGCAACTATATTTTTTAAGTGTACAGTACTAGGCTACTTTCAAAATTCATGAAAATAGGAGTCAACTTATATTTTGTGTTTTATTAAATGTTTTAAGGTGAAACATTTGGCTAGTATGAGCTTACCAAGGCCTTGAGGATTGCTTTTGTACTAATATATTGTAAACATAATATTGTTCCTTTTGGCCAGTCAACTGTTACTATCTAAATCAACAAAACACATTTTCTCATTTAAATAATGCTTTCAAGAAAATTAAACCAAGTTATGTCACTACAATTAATGATTAATTATTTACAAAACAATATACCTTCCATGGAGGAAAAGAAAGCATACTGAGGATTGGTTATACAGAATTGCACATCAATACCTCTCCAAACCAAATGCAGACTATATGGATTATATAATAATATAGATATCCTTGACCGTGTAATAATAACAGCAATTTGGATCGTGAAAAAAAGATTATTTTGTAATAAGGTTTTATAGGTATTATACCATTAGGTTATATTTCAGGGGAAAAAAAATAGAGAAACAATAAATTTGGTCAATATATTATTTTTATCATTGTTTTATTGTGTTTTCAGGTGATTCTACAGGTACTCATTCCCTTTATGCCACATACCAAGACATTGAGATTATGTTCCACGTTTCAACTATGCTTCCATTTTCTAATAGCAATAAGCAGCAGGTGAGAGATATACGTTAATTGATTAATCTCATTAAAAGCTACACCGATCATTTAGTCTAATTGGTTCTTATTGGACTTGCTAATTCTCTAAAAAAAATATACACGAGAATCCAGTTCTCATTAAAAATATTTTAATCAGTTATGATTGAGTGACTATTAATTTTGTAATTAATTTTAGTAACTATTTTAATTAGTAACAATAAATGATGAAGGTTCTATCTTCTTATTGGGGTCCTAATGTCTGTTGACAGTCATTTATTAATTGGTGCATCCAAGATCTCTTGGGTCAAAATAAATTCCTGTCTAATAAATAAGATGACTTCTTTTTTAATTATCAATAATTATTAATTTATTATCCAACCTATAATTATTACTAGTATGAAGAATTTATATTGATATGAAAATTATTTTCTCCAAATTTCACAGTTATTGCGAAAAAGGCACATAGGTAATGATATAGTCACAATCATTTTCCAAGAGCCGGGTGCGAAGCCGTTCACCCCAAAAACAATTCGTTCCCAGTTCCAGCATGTTTTCATTATTGTCCGTGCACATGAACCAACCACAGAAAACGTTCGATATTCGTAAGTAGATTAAATATCATGGGAATAGATGATAAATTCCCGTATTATTGTAATACAATTAAAATTGTGTAAAATGTAGAAGTACTTGATTGAGTGTTCAAATCCCATAGCACTATCCATGTAAAGAGAATTCGAAATCGAAGTTTAATATTTATAGATTTTATATATCATTGTATAGTTTATAATTATACTTTGTATATTGTAACATCCTCCGCTTACAAACATGCCAATTAAAAACTCTCCCTTTTTGTGAACACATATGTGGAAATGATGTCATTATGAACAATGTTTTGTAAATACCAATTAATTAATTTTTGCCACAATATCTTTGAAAGATGTTCCAGCCTCAATAAAAGGATTATGAATACTGAATCAGAGCAAAGCACATGGTTTAGGCAGCTATTCTAATCTA
>NW_022706284.1:185834-219489 GCF_011630105.1 Anneissia japonica
ATTCAGTGATATCTAATCTATTTTTTTGTATTTTTAAAGAAAAGAAATTCATACAATTACATTTGTTACAGATAAAATATGAAATTGTTTAATTAATGCTATTGATGAAATGTTGATGAAGATGTATTATACATATTTAGTCATGTTTCAGATATACAGATAGAATGATTGAATGCACAGCTTACAACTTGTTCAAACAAATCATAATATTTTAAGTGTCATAACATCCTATCATATAGTCAAATTGATCTAGGTAATTAGCTTCGTTTTGGAATGTTAACTGCAACGCTCATTGTAATTTGTCTTTGTGGTATAGTGTTTCAAATCCAGTACAGATTTGCCATGCTGACAGGCATATATCCTTATTAACAGGTTATATTTAAAGTTCCTCGGGCAACATTCAAGTCACCATTGACTTTGTATGCACTCTAGATCATCGCTAATTAGCTGTTTTTGCATACAACCAATCTCACAGTTAATTAGGATTTTGATTGTATACCGCATGCTGCAGGCAATGGTGAATAGTATGCAATTCACCTCATCTCAAGTTACTTAAGTATCATGACCTAATGTAAAAGGTCATGATAAAATTTATACATAAGTATTTAGATCAATATTAAATAATGAAAGTTTCATTATTTAATTAATTTTTATTCTAATCCTCGGTATGATTTCAGAAACAAAGTTTATTTGTATTTTTGTTAATCTCTAAATTATTCTTTTACTGTATAAATTTGTTTTGCTAATCTATAGATAATTTTTTTTTAGTGTTGCTGTTTCAAGGTCTAAAGGCGTTTCATCTTTTGGACCTTATTTCTCGGCAAATATGAAATTTAAAAAATCTGGTTCATTTGCTGAATTCCTACTCGCCAAGGGTAAGTAGCCTGACGCCTTCTCAGTTTGAATTTTTTTTTTTATGACAAAATGATGGTGATTAGCAGTTTCCTTGACTCTGTAGAATTTATTTCTCTACAAGTAATCAATTTTTGAAACATGATTTTATCGAAATGATGATCATTTAACTTCCAGTAATCAATGGTGAAAATGCTGTTCATAAGTCAGAAAAATTTGTTTCCATGGCAACTCGAACAAGATTAGAGTACTTGAAAGATTTGGTAAAGGACAATGTGACGCAAACGACCATTGATTCAAGCAGCAAGCTTGGAAAGTTTGCCATCTTTGATCGCAAGAAAGAAAAGGTCACACCAAAAACTCCACCAGATATGTCATTGAAGGGTGCCCTCATGTGGTATGTCCAGGTAAGGAAATTCTCATTGTCATGAACTGGTTATTCATGTACGTTTTATGTCTGTTAACGGCAGTGGCGGACCGTAGGGTAAATTGCAGGGTATGCTAGGTATTGGCATATCCAGGATGTACAAGGGGCCTCATGTCCTCCACCTACCCCTGAAAAAAAATACTCGCCCATCCCCCAGTCGCACAACCACCCACAAATCATATTCAAGTAATTAAAAATCACCTCATATCACCTT
Source organism: Anneissia japonica (assembly GCF_011630105.1). Classification (NCBI taxonomy): domain Eukaryota; kingdom Metazoa; phylum Echinodermata; class Crinoidea; order Comatulida; family Comatulidae; genus Anneissia; species Anneissia japonica. The sequence continues at coordinate 187,328 of NW_022706284.1, forward strand.
ATTTTGCGAGTTATCCCTTCATAATCACCAATCCCCCACTTTACCTTCGTAACACCATCAGCTCCCTTCCATTTCAAGGCATGCCACTGATGCTAGGGCCTGCTAGTGATAGGAAAAGTTTGTAAGCCTACTACTACAAAGAATCAGATTGCGTTCTTTAGTCAAAATACAATGCATGTTATTTTTAATACCGGCATGGTTGTCTTCTCTTCAAAAGAATTATTATTCCTGTATTTTAACAAATTTCAATTCAAATAATAAAAATTCAAAGTTTCTTCTATACTGGTCATATGTATGTAAATATATTTAAACTTTAATCGATTCAGATTAGGCTTTATAGATAGAATACCCGATCGGCAGTGGAGGTCCCGATTTGTGAGAAGAGAATGCGCACATAGTCTTGGAACCACTGCTTCCATTCCAGTGTTAAATTGGCTATTCTGACGCTACCTCACAGTTGTCACAATAGCGAATTTAAGCGTTGTAGGGTATGCTCTGACTTCCATTGACTCACTGAATAAGTGATTGACTGATATCGAAGACCAGTCATGCGGAAATTCTAAGTGCGATGTGATAGGCCCGACTGTGATTTATCCTAGGTACCAAAGTAGGCCAAACATTAAACAAAAAACTTTGCTATTCCAATGAATTGCATTCCACTCGAAAAATTAGGGTGTATATAGAAGATCCTGACCAAGAAATGGGCTAAATAAAACGGAGAAACTTTACTACTATATTTTTTTAATTTGTTTTAGCCAGGGTATGCACTGCATACCTGGCTTGCCTTGACGGTCCGCCACTGGTTAATGATCTGATGGAAATATCCACTGTACTTATAACATTAGCAAATCAAAATTTACTGCATACACAAAATGAATTCTGATATTTCACAGCCACATTTTGCATGACATAAAGTACATCTTTTGAATCATTTTTCAAACATTCCCTTCCATTGAATTTTTTTCTAGCTATTTATTTAAGGTTATATATTTTCTAATAATTGTCTAATGTATTTAGTATAGGATTGTAATTAAGATGATATAAAGAGAAATGATTATTATACGAATATTGATTTCAAAATAAAGTACCTCATATAAGGTGCTAATTAATGTACATCTTGTTGCTTGTCAGTGGCCATCCAGGTTGTTGATCATTCCTTCAGCTGTTTATATAATAAATCAGCTGACTATCCAAATCAGGTGACCATCCAAATCAGCTGCCATTCCATTTGTGTGTGTTTGTGTGTGTGAAACATTTGTAAAATGTTTAAATATTAAACTGTAGTTTAAGTTGCAATCAATATGCTGTAGTTATTCACGGTGGCTTATATATAGGCACCACTACCAAGTAGGCCTCGTTCATGAGATGGCCAAATGTCATTAATAAATTATGGACAAATAAATACAAATAGAGTAGAACACTTTCTTTTGGGGCACCCCTATTCAGGGGACATCCATATTGGGGGACACCACTATTAAGGGGACATGCTTATTGCGGAGACACATTTTTGCAGCCACAAAATGAGATAAAGTATATCTTTTAATACTACGACCAACCCCTATTAAACGGACACCCCTTTTAAGGGGACACTATTTGGTCCCGAAGGTGTCCCTTAATAGTGGTTCTATTGTAATAATCATTTTTTGATGTTTATGTCTATTTATATAAGACGTCAACAACTTGGTGTGTTAATATACTACAGAATAAAAATGCTGTGTTGTGTGTTGCCATCTGTTGATATTTTTTTCCTCTGACTTTCCGTCCATGCAGGCAGATCAGTGGTCACCACTAGCTGGTGGAGAGTGTGATCAGGTGATTACGACATAGAATCATTTACGAGTTTAGTATATCACTCCATAGCCAATCACTGCATTGTCTTAATGAATGCTATCAATTTCATTGTACAGTATACCAGTGTTTGCTTTGCATGAAAATGTTGATTGTTAACATTTTTAATACTTATGGTTTTAATTGGATTTTTGGAATTTCTCACCGGATATGTTGTTATGTTTTATTATGTTGAATGATGCTTCAGGAATCTTGAATTTCACAAGCCTATTACTGATTTTGGGAGTTCACTTTTTATTATTACTTATTTAACATAAAAGCTGAGAAGTTACCACTCTTTGAAACTGACACTTGATATTATTTTTTCACAAAGTGCATGTTATTTTTTTTTTCAACTAAGGTAATGGGTGATATTTATCATCATATTTTCATTGGTTTCAAACAATGACTTAATTCCAATTAATGGAATGGATATTATAAACTAAATGCTTACAATTTTCTGAACTTATTTCATAATAACCTGTTCATTATTATTTAATTTTTGATGTTTCGTTACCAGACAATAAACTAAAACTGGTGGAAAACGAATGAATGAAGTTTTAAAATTTTCTGGTTTATAACAAGCAAAGTTAATTTCTGTTTGCTGCCCTCAACTAACTGATGACAACTTCATTTCTGTATACTACTATGTATTATAGTAATATATCCTAATTTTTGAACTCTTTATTCAAGTACAGTGTTTTTAATGTAACATTTTTGTTTTTTTATTCTAGTTTTCTTTTGTGTGTTATTTATACATACCAGAAATAATAACAGAGAATGCCCAATCATGAAATTTACTATGTATGATGATAATAGGTAGTTGATATCACATGGTTAATATTATGTCTATGTTGTCTTGATGTAGGTATTCTGTAGTGTATTTGAATTGTGAGTAGATATATTGCCATGGTACAGGTACTACTGTAGTTTGTGGTAAATAGGTATCACTGGTGCATGTTCATCCATCATTCTGCCTAATATTTGTTAAGCTCTATCCACAGTATCAAGAATTATGTGATAAATAAACATTTTTTTTTTTATAAAACTTGAAAGTAGATAAAGTTCTAGCAAAAGAAGTTCGTTTTTATTCGGCCAAAAAATGATCATTACAATATTTTACCATCATTTCCTTTTTTGCAATCATCATAGATTGAAAACAATCATCAAATTAATTTATATAACATTTGTTTTTAAAAATGTATTTTTTTTACCACATGTATATTTTTCGTGACATTTAAAAAGTATTAAAATCTCCGTCAGGTTTTTGTCTTTGCAAACAAAATCAGTCAAATGAAACTATCTGTATTGGATTTGTAGGAAAGGCGAAGTCAAAAACACATTAATTTTATTAGGTACCACAAAGCCCTACTAAACATACACGTACAATTGTCAGTCGCCTCAAGTTTTTATATGTAATTTTAATCAATCAAAATAATCTAGGAGCTTACCCTTTCTGTGGTTTTCTAATTTTTTTTATCACATGGAATGATCATCTTTTGATCACAATTTATATGACTGAACCAAACTTCAGTGACTAAATAGAAAATGTTAAAGAAATTAGTCCAATTTATCATAGCCACTTTTTATGGGACATGGGCAAGGTGGACTATATCATAGAATTATTGATTTAATCGTCTTTCTATCCAGATAAGCTTATATCGTTAGATCATATCGAAATGTTTCACTATTCTTTTCATATGAATTCATAATCAGGCTTCCTCTTTGTCTTTTCATTTGAACTCCACAGATCAATATATTTACCTCCCCATTCTAAGTATACACAGTAAGCCATATCAACAATACTATTCCAAAAACCGAAAGGTCCACTGATTAATCTCAGTTAAGAAAGTGTAATACATACTCCAAGTATTGAAATACATGCCATCGTGTTGGGATTCAATATTTCGACATTAATTATGTCATCATCAGGAATTATGTCATCATCAGGAATTATGTCATCATCAGGAATTATGTCGTCATCATTCCTGATGATGACATAATTAATGTCGAAATATTGAATCCCAACACGATGGCGTGTATTTCAATACTTGGAGTATGTATTATACTTTACAATACTATTCATTATTGCTTTTTCTTAATCTCAGTTAAGAAAGTGTAATACATACTCCAAGTATTGAAATACATGCCATCGTGTTGGGATTCAATATTTCGACATTAATTATGTCATCATCAGGAATTATGTCATCATCAGGAATTATGTCATCATCAGGAATTATGTCGTCATCATTCCTGATGATGACATAATTAATGTCGAAATATTGAATCCCAACACGATGGCGTGTATTTCAATACTTGGAGTATGTATTATACTTTACAATACTATTCATTATTGCTTTTTCATTCACTTTTTCTACAATAAAATCAAGGCCATAATTTCAGACACATCAAACTGGGAGATAAGCATGAAGCTGGTTTGTATCATATTCAGTGCCTGTTAATAACAACATGGCTTGGCAACCGTTCCTTGATTTGTCCACCTACAAGCAATATCTGTGAATTTTCAAATATTTCTAAATTTTTTTTTGTCAGGTTGGTGATTTCAGTTTGGCAGAACCAGTTGATAGTATTTTAGGCATCTCGACAGAGCTTTTTACTTTGATGGATTACTCAAGCAAACTGCCTATTTTCTGCATTCCTTCTATGGCTATCATAGGTTGGACTGTTAATGAAAACTGGTAGGTTACTATGGAAACTTGTAAGGTTACCAAAGCATAATTTTGAACGGTGAAAATAGAATAAAGTAATAAAATTAACAGTTACACAATTAACAAACTACTTAAATTGAAAAATTGATTTATTATAGGCCATTTGCTTCCCTATAGCACCCTCATATAAAAAATTATACCATCTGTAGTAATTGATTGATATTATGTGGTTATCCCAAATTAATTTTCTCATCCTTATTTGGAAACTTAAACGTGACAATATGTTACACAGCACGTTCTAAAGAAAGTTTTAGCGTCACCTGCTACAATATGTCCATATAAAGGCTCATTCGTGCAGGATAATAGCTTAAGCATGTAATGTCAGTGTAAGAAGAATACATTGCAGGGGCCTGTAGCATTGAACTGTGTGCACAATCACATGGTACGGCTTATATTCTGCTCTTTTATGTGCTCACAGTTTGGGAACCTGGAAATCTGTATATCATTTAGCATTTGTCCTATGTAAAATTATGTCATGTAAAAATTGGGTATTAGTAATTAGGTTTATAAAATGCCTGTTCTCCTTATTTTAGTTTAAAGGTGTATTTTAATGAAGGAGACTGCGTTGTCGTCCATCTTGTGGAAGGTGGAGATGGAATCACAGAAGTTGTCGCTAGGCTTAATATGGTTTCTAAAGGTGCTAAGGTAAGTCTGAAAATCTGTGAAATATTAAGTTGTAATAATATAACTCTCTAAAAAAATTGTATTAGTTTTGAGATTGAGCAATAAGAACATTTGTTTTATTTTTTATGTGTTTTGCAAACTTCATCCATGACAGTACACTTTAGGCCATTTTTGATGAGTAATAAGTGTCAACTAATGTTTTGTACAATGAATTGAAATGGAGTTATATTTTCTTGTTATGTTGTATTTCTGAAGACAAAATAATTTATATATGTTTATATATTAACCCACAATTTTTATTTGAGATTTGTTGGCTTGATTTTTCTGTATTTTATACTTTTATTTCTACAGTCAAGTGAAGTAACATTACGAAGGAATGGTCTAGGCCAGTTAGGATTCCATGTGCACTACCAAGGAGTAGTGGCAGAAGTAGACCAGTACGGCTTTGCTTGGCAAGCTGGACTCAGGAAAAACAGCAGACTTGTGGAGGTAATTGACCTCAATTCAATTTGAATCATTGGTTTTGCAAGCTAACTCATTGAGTGCAATTGACAGAAATGTGATTAAGCAAAATTTTCTTTTAATCCAAGTATATTGTGCAACTTCTGCCATGTTTTCCTGTACAATGTTTTGATATATTCTCATGTATTAACAAGAAGTAAATTGTGGTACACATCATTTTTGCTAAATTTCAGATTTTTGTGACAGTCCACATTAATAAAGTAATTTCAGTAAAGATTGAGTCAATTTTATTGAACATTTGTCCATTTTTACAGATATGTAAAGTTGCCGTTTGCACCTTGACCCATGACCAGATGATCGACCTTTTGAGGACCTCGGCAACCGTAAAGGTTGTGGTGATACCTCCACATGACGATGGAAGCACTAGGAAGTAAGTATTGTGCCCTTTAACTCCAATTATAGTTATCATCATTATTCTGACATTAATTGCTTGATGACCTGCACAGAATCTTGGCTTTGGCTTAGACTACCCTTAAACTCAATACACTTTTCTCAAATGCATCTGTACTTCGCATCAACCACTCAGCTTTGTTTTTTATTGATTGTTTTGTGTGTTTAATCATCTATAATTATAATTGTTTTAATTATTGCCGAAACATCGACAGTCAACCAGTGATTTTACCTTAAAAACCATATTCTTACACACTGTGTACCGAAAGTTTAATTATTTTGTTATTGATACTCTCCATGCAAAATATTTTTAGCCTTATTTTGGTCTTTGCGTTCACTGATTTTAATTTTCATAGTGTTAGTTTAATCTTCTATCACTGGTGTTTATTTTTTCATGTATATGACCATTTTTTTGTTTTATACTTAACCAATGTTTGTCTATTCATCTTTTTTCCTTCTGGTGTAAAAATTTTAAACACTAAAGTATATAATGTGTATAAAATATTGCATATGTTATGCATTGATAAGTTTTTTTGCTGTTTTCTTTATATACTTACCTTAATATAAAAAACGATATTTTTTATATTATTATAAGCAGAGTAACTTTTTAAATGTTTATAATAACATTATAATAAAATAATAATACAATGTACATACATTGTTCATACGTACCTAAATACAAATAGATAAATAGTAACAAAATTGCTTGAATGGGAACATGTACTAAATGGTACCAAGCATAGCTCATCAACGAAAAGCTCCTTTATGTCAGCGGTATGAAAAAAGTATATATAGCAGCCCATGAAATTTGGAAAAAATTAGGTCGGCAAAAATTTGCCGACCTTAATTTCTCCGTTGAGGTTGGCAGCCTCTGCAATTTTTTACTACCTAGGCCTATACAGTATAAACTACGATTTTTACGAACGCTCGACCTTACATCGTCATCTACAGATTGTGATTTTGTTAATTTCTCTATTAAATCAATATATTGCTGGTGAAAGAATGGTCGTATTTGTATTAATTTAATTGTGTAGTATAATACATAAGTTTTACATAAGAAAATCGCCGAATAAATTTTGTTTTAGCGTTCGTTTTATCGTTGTCTTTGGCATGGGAAATATCACTTTCGTAAAAGCTACCATCATATCATCACAGGCTACTTCAAAACTGCCCATGAATGTCCATGCGCATGCCCAGAATGATCTATCAGGGATTTTCCACACATATGTACAGTACTTGTCAGCTTAAGCTTGTCAGCAAAGATTGTATAGTGCGGCGTAAGCAAAGATCGTATACGCGGCCCTCCAAAAATGTTTCTCGGCCCAAATTTGAATCGTGGACCATACTTTGCGGAACGTTGATTTAAAAAATTTTTCTATATTGATTAACATGTTTTTGTTGTCATGACTTACATTTGCTTCTTTCTTGTAAGTTTGCTATGTTTTCAGTTTAATGCTTAACGTTAAATTGTATTTATTGGCTTTATAGAGGTCAGATGTCATCAGAGTATGTGCCATCTGAGAGTAGAGTTCCGAGAAGTGTAGGTCGCAGGGAGTCCATAGGCAAACGGTCTCATTCTGTTGGGGGTGGATCTAGAAGCAAAGACAAAGGTATATTATATTGCATCATTCTTCTACTTGACCTTTGTACATACTTATATTTGAAGTTCAACAGGTTAGTGGTGGCAGGATTTTCTCACAACGATTAACAACCCCACTCCCAAAGCCTCATAAAGAGAATCGGTTTATAAATCATCATCCCTCCTGTAATTGGCAAGTTACTTGCTGTTAGATGTGGATGAAATTTAAGAAAATAAAACCCAGTTATTTGTTATCTTTTAACATCATTTCTTACAATTAAATGCAGAACATTATATTGTTAATAGGCTATGAAACCATAGTGGAAAATTTAAGGTAATTATATGAAGAAAAATGTAGGTCTCCCTTAAATAGACCCCCAATTTAAGATCCCTTTTCTACAGCCTTTTGATACTTACCTGTCTTTGAACTTCATGATAATTACTTTTGTAATAAAAGATGGAAGTTTCTAAAAAAAATAACTTTGATTGATTGATTAACTGTAAACTACTTGTCCCAAAATGAAATAGATGAAATCATGTAAATTATTATTAATGTTTCATTTCACTGCTGCTTTAAAAATTATATTTTAGATTATAGTTCTCAAAGAGTTCATGCCAGGACTACAACTTCTCCAGCTGTTAACTCCAATGGCCCCTCGCGTGGCACACAATGGCAGAGACTACCAACCGAGTACTCTCCGGCTGATGATCAGGCACCTCAAGGGAAGGTTGCGGGTGACTATGAGCATTTAGACCATGCAAGGACCGGCCTTATAATTGATGAAGAAGCAAAGCATCTTCGTCAGGTCTCCTTAGAACTTCAGCGCAATCAACATGGTTCTGATAGCTCCGGACTGGGCAGTTTAGAGAGGATGTCGCGAGAGGAAGTCAGTAGAAATTTAATGGAGCATCGGGGCAGTAGAGAAAACAGACCGTACAGACAAGCAGATGTATCAAATCATAGACGTAGAATATCTAAAGAAGATTCTGAAATGGAAGGTTAGTTAATATAATTTTTTGATACAGGTCTCTCTCTTTGGTGTGTAATTAGAATAATAATTAGTTAATCTGGGACCACAGTAAATTGGCTTTTAATTTGAGGTTATCTTTAATTAGAGGGGGTCTTTAATTAGAAGGAGACCTGTATTAATATTTTTCTTCCACTGTCATTCTGTCAACAAACACTTCCTTCTGTCAAATTGTAGGATTTGCAACCTCTGCTAAACACATTTATGCCAATCTACAATGTGTATTTTACATTATATTGCTCTTATCAATCTTTAATATAACTATGTTTTTTGCAGTTTTAACACCAACAAATTTCAATCAGAATAGGGGTGAATCACCATACAGTAACACTAAGAAGTACAGAACAGTTAATGCAGCAGTTCAGGTAAGAAGGAGGAGTTAAATTATCATGCCATATGTGTGACTACTTCTTTTGTATAATTATATATAACATACAAAGAGAAGGTCACATTTGCTGATCCTGGAATGTATTGCAAAATGTCAAGATGTGAAACAAAATAATTAAGGAGTTCTAAAAATTGATTTACCATACTCGTGCATGAAAATATTCTGACATGTTATCATTGTCGATAGGTATGTACTATTCTTAATTTGAATTATAAATATTTTCCATGTTTAATTTCAGGGCAGTAGAGATACTTTAATGAATGCAAATGAAGAGAAATGGTATGATGTAGATGACACTAATGATGATGGTTACCATGCTGATTCAGGTTACCATGACAGCACCAGGGCTGTTTCTAAAGATAGCCTAGTTGATCCAGGTTATGGTAGTGGTCCACCAATGCTGCCAGATCCACAAGGATTCCACGGAGACTACAAAGATCTTGATCACATAAATTATGGACCTCCAGAAAGGTACAGCCCGGGTCAAAGTCCATCATATCGGAGGACTGAGAAAGATTTTACATTTGACATTAGTGTTCCACGTTCAAACACTTACGATGCATTACACATTCCAAGCAATTCAAATCTTAGCGATCATTCAACTCAATCTAGTGGGTCAGGCCATCGAGATCTCAGTGGAAGTCTTCGGGTATCCAGACCAGGGCAACAATCACCATCACAAAGCCCAGTAATTACAAGACATCATGCAACAACTGTACGCCCCCGCAGCCCTGATCACAGAAATAGTCCAATGCGTGGAACGAGGGAGTATAGTTCACAGCGTTTAAGAGGAAATACCACCAACCACTCGTCAAGTAGCAGCTTAAGTGATGCTAATAGTCCAAGGCAGGCCAGAAGGTAGAGTAGCAAGAATGAATTAGTTGGTTCTTTCACATTTACATTATTGATTAAAAATACTCTAAAACCGATTGTAATTGATCGGTTATAATTAGTTTGCATCATACTACAGAAATGTTTTAATGATAAGCGTCACATGTTCTTTCATTAAAATGATAAATATCACTTTCTAATTGATATTTCTTCTCGTACATTTACTGCTTAGTCATTCGTTTGTGATACTTCACAAGCACCTCCGACTGTTTGTAACTAATTAACTCAACATAGTGAAAAAACTGATAAATCACTTTCACCGTATGATTTTAATTGGAAGCAGCTTCTAGTAGATAGAAGATTATGTTCTTTTTATACTCTGATCATATCCTTTTATTTATATAGAAAAGTTTGTATAAATGACAGTGACAAATCAACCATGGAGATCTTTACCCTGTTCAATTTAATCTGCTACTCTCCTTTTTTTCAGCTGGAGGGTTGAAATAGCAAAGTTTCAATAGCACACCATTTTTCAAATGAGAGGTTTAAGCTGTTGGTCCCATGTGGCAATATGGCTCATGTGCACCTTAGAGAAAGTGATTAAAAAAAGCAAGAAATTCTGGTGTACTGCCCAGTTCACTACCAGAAGGATCCCTGGTATGGACTTTTGTGGGTTAACCTTGGTGTATATCACATCAAAGAAATCAAATTCTAACAGGACCATTACTCCCATTAAAATATTAAAACAATAACAATAGTAGTTTTTCATTTTATTTACTAATCATTAATTATTGTCATTATAACAGGAAAATTCTTGATCCTAAGCAATCATCAAATGAGTCGTTGTCCAGTCGTCTCAGGCCAGGTGTTACCAAACCAACCAAACCAGCGTCTTCGTTACAAGAGGACTTACGGCGCCTACTTAGCACAAATGATCTGGATAGCGAGGTAGAGAATGAGAGTGAATGGTCCTCCTTTTGCTCTTCTAACTCTCGATCACCTGCACCTCCCCGGCCACCAATCCGCACATGCTCATTTCAATTCCGCCAAACGCTTGTTGCCTACTCACCTGCATTGGTAATTAACCTGTCATTTTGCATGCAAGCAAGCTATTGAATGAAAAGCTCTGAAGATTTTCATGCTTTATATGCAAAAAAAAAAAAAAAAACCAACCTATAAATGCTAACACAGCCAGTCCGTGATATTTTTTATGCTTAAAAATGAAACTGCTATGGGAAAAAAATGTTAGTGAATGTGGCCCCTTGTTGATTGAAAATTAGTTGATAAGGCTGTTGCATGTATAGTGCTAATTGAAAATGCATGTTGTGTCTTTAAATTGACATCCTGTCCTTGCACAGGTACACATTATCACACAGTTTGTTGATGTGCAGTCTTAAATCTGCCTGACGTATTTGGTTTAAACATCACAGGATTTCCTGGCAATGTCTTACCCTTTCGTTGAAAGGTGCAATCCCAAAAACAACTGTGATTTCAAGGAGGTCAGGTATACTTTATTGCACCATGGGAAATTTGATTATGGAACTGTTAGCAATAGCAAGGTGCACCAAATAACGCATTGAATGGCAACAAGATAAAAGATTGTAATCATTCCAATTAGTGACAATTAAAAGTTTCACATTTCTGCACCACTTTAAAAGGAAGGTCATAAAGGGTTCAAGTATTGGACCAAATTTCAGGATCATAGTTTGTAATGTTTTTGGCACTAGTGATACAGTCATCCCAGAGCTTTTCATTGTTATCATTGTTACTTTTGTTGTGAACTAATCAATTTTCATTGAAATGCCAGCGGTGGTGCTACATCTATTGGTTCAAGTATGTGGTTGTCTTACTGAAATGATAAACATATGATAAAATGAAGAAGAAAAGGAAAGTGCAGCTTACCAGGGCAGATGTGAACTGTTTTATTTTTGACCCTTTACTATTGTTGGGTATTTGATTTCACTCTGGGTTCAACTACAAACTTACTATGTATTCCTTGGGATTTAAAATTTCATTATTACATTTCTTTGGTTCAATTTTATATTTTTGAACAAATTTAACTCATACCTAACCATTCATTATTAATCCTTATTTACTACTTCGATCTTGGTATAAAAATACCTCATTATTCTTACTAATTTTATTGTCATTGATGCAATTTTATTGTTAGTGGAAAAAGAAACACTATTGAATAAACTAAGCCGGAAGAATTTTTAGTTAACAAAAGGAAATTGAATTTCATACATTTGTAACAATAGATTAAAATTAATTTGTATTAAAACAATTAGGAAAATGATGGGAAAAATGTCAGATGTGGATACTGAGTGAACAAAAATCACTGCTTCAGTGGGCCCCTTTTTACAACCCCATTAATAAATAATAAACTATATCATATTTTAGATAGATATAAATATATGTTTGTTTTACAAATTAATTTATTAATTATTAATACCAGTCTGTTCCCAGTTGTAAGTATAAGAATTATATAAATTATCAAAATTAAGATACAAACTGTGTTGTTAATTTGGTAATTGTGACTTTATGGAAATACGGATGAGAGAGATTACAGATCTATTTGTTTAATAGGTCAGACATATTTTCCCACGCAAATCATTTATTTTAAGTAGTTTTGTCTAAAAAGAAACTGCGATTGACATTATTCACAGCAGGCATTTCAAAAATATACATAAAAACTGATTGACTAATACACTTGGATTAGTCTGCTTATGAAATAATTTGTGGCACTACTCTTGTGTTAATCCAACATTATAGGAACTACTGCTACAAGTGATATTACTCATTTACTAAATTTACTAAAATATATATCTGAACTGTATGCCTATAAAATACAAATCTTGATAACCAAACTAGCATGTAGTATGTATATAGGATTCATAATAACAGTTAATCCAGGCTTTACAAGCACTTCTATTTGTAGGCCCAATATAATAAAAAAGTATTCAGAGGTTAGCTCTTTTAATTCGCATTTATGTACTGTACCAACTTCAGTTCATATCGCTTCACAATACACAACTAAACATTCTCAGTTTGCTAACCAGGTTACAGTATATGTGTATGTCTTTGTCTAGATTATACCTCCTGGCATGCTGAATTTTTTGGGTAGTTCACAAAGAATCAAAAATAATTTTTTAGAAATAATTATAAAATTCACTTAGCCAATTGCTCTTGGCAGTTGCACAAGCCTGTCATTCTAAAAGTAATGAACTGCTATTAATAGACGCCAAGTTTATATCATCTCCACGTCAATGAATGGGGGACACATTTACAGTTCTAGGTAAATATCACAAAAATACATGAAGACTGCGAAGTGAAACAAAACCACAAGGGTTAGTTGTCCTCATACGGAGACAAACCTTTCATTATTGATTGCAATATATAGTAAAATCATGAGTCAGAAGTTAATACTGATTAGCAAAGTTATAATTATCCTTTTAATTAATATTTTTCTAAAGTTTAAATAATAAGTTGGTAATATTAACTTTATGTGACAGTTGTAAATGATAATAATAGCACCATCTACTTTATGATAAGGTTCTGGTGACAATATTTGTGTGTCAAATTTGTATAAAATTATCAGGGTATTGATTTTCCATTATAATTAGGCCATCAAATGTTAGATAATTGTTCAATTTTTATTTTGGTTTTCTTTTAAAAAATGACCAGATATTTGCTCAAGTTATATTTTTCTATTAATAATTATTAAATTGAATACATTTCTGAGATTTGCTAAAACATTAACAAAAAAGTTTGACATAACATGCATGCCATTATGTATGTTTCAGTTTAACATTTAATTATCACTTATCTTAAACTAATAATTTCCTACAAGCATATAATTCAATCTTGGAAAGAATTAACATTTTTCAACTTTCGTTCATCGTAATCTTTCATTAATTTCATTTTACTAACTGAAAATTCTAAAAATAGCTTTGGCATAGACTTTCTCATTAACTTGTATTAAACTATTCACTTGGTGAATTTTGGTGTGATATGAATCACACTTAATTCATATTCATTTAAAACCTGTGTTATTAGTGTTGATTGCATTAGTTCTTGTGAACTGCTATTGCTGAGTGGTTTCGTTTCCCACTTATCCATAAGGAAGAATAGCATATATGGAAATCATGTAATTATATGATAAATGATGAAATAAGGAAGAAACAATTAGGATAATATAATGCAATATTTAACTATTTTTTAGGAAGATAGGGAAAACAAAAAAGTACACATCAAAATAATGATTAATAAAGAATTACTAAATTTCTGGTAAAATATTAAATTAAATTATTTCAATTTTAGTCTTTTCATTTCCTTACAAAACAGAAGATTAATAATGCCTGTCTATTTATAAATTGTTTATTTTTTGTAGGCAAAAGTTAACAGTTTCAGCTTTATTGTTTACCCTTTAAATTGATTGAAATTGATTTATGCAAATGTTGTGATTTTCACAGTTGTCATAATGTTTTGATACGAAATGTTCTGTCCAACACTTGATTATTGTGGTTTTTATTAGCACACATCACAGGCCCTTGCAACTTACCCAGGCAAATCAAACAACTCAACATGGTCCAGCCTACAGCGTACACTATCCGATGAAAGTATTGCAGCAGGAGGTGGGCCATACAAGAAGTTGGGAGACCATGAACCATCAAATGAGTCAATGTTCAACACAGCTTTCCCGGCCCTAGTTCGAGGTAGGGCACATGTTGTGATTCATGTCAAAGTGAATGCATGCTTTTGGAAAGAAAATTTAACTGTTACACATTGTAAATAAATTGGAGTTGTTAAGTTGCTCACCATATTAGAGGAATTAGTATAAAAATCATTGCAGGGATGAAAGTTAGAATTCATTGTTAGAATAGAAAATAATACCAATATTTTTGTGTCTTGCACATAGATGCATGCTTCACACATATTTTAACAACCATTGTCTTTTTTTTTTGTTACCAACTAAGTGCGTCGACTTCAAAGAGAAAAACAGAGTATGTATCTGTGATGTTGGTCATAGTTTGTTACAGATGTTTTGTTTGATTTCATGCATTTTTCCTCATTTTTTCCATTGCATTATTAGTTTTCAAAATTTTGCTCTGCTGGTTTTTTTTTTTTTTTTTTTTTTTTTTTTTGAGCACACTGCAACATCATTCTTCATAAAAGCTTGCACATATACATTTAATTTATTACTCAACAAAGTTTCATAGGCAATATAGTACTCTCACTATATTAAGCTAATATATATATATATGTGGACACAACATACATTATTACATTCACTCATGTATTTTCTAGAACAAATTCATTAATGGCAGGCTCCAGGGAAAAGATGTTTATTATGTTGTACAAATGAGTTTTGTAAGACACTGAAGGACTCTGAACTGGAAGGAAAATAATGTCATTCGTACAACTTATCTAATATTTTTTGCTCCGGAGCCTGGCTTTAAAATACACAGAATTCACTTTCCCAAATTGGGAATAAAATACTTGTAGATGTAAAGATAAATTCCATTTTGGTTTACTCTTATTCTTAGTTGACTCTCAAAGACTACTGTTTAAATTAAACACTTTAAATTGATAAAAACTCAATAATTCAAAAAATTGTGAAAAGTTATATTTTAATGATGAATCTACTGTATATTGAAAGTGAATATTTGTTATTGTGCATGTAATTTCATTTGGATAGCGACATCTTAATACTTACAAGTAATCCCTTCAGGTTTTTTGGCTAATGCTTTTAATCGTGAATTGTATTGTTATGATTAGTTATATTTTGCTATGTTGTATTTCTCAAGATAAATTAAATGATTTAATCACATATGACATAAAAAAAACCAGTGAAAGTCAGTATTTGCATTGCTTACTTTTTGTAAGTAAGTTATTACCTTTCAATTGAAACTATAAGAAAATATTTTTTTTTAAACATATCTTCATTCTCTTAAAAAATTCATTTTTCAAAAAAAAAAAAAATTATATAAAAAGCCTCAAAAATTTTAATTTGTTTTCTAATTTCTTATTAAGAGGAGCTACTTAAGTTTTACTATAAATATCCTTTAACTTTCCATCAGAAAGTAGGGGTTATGTAAAGACTACATAAATGTTTGTTAATTGATTAGAGACATTTTTCTAATGATTTAGCTAATAATTAAAGTATAAAAATTAAGAATTTTTTTTTTAAAGTTTTATATTCATATTAGGTGGCAGTTTTTGATTAAGTCGGCAATACTATGTTGTTATAAATAATTTTGGACTATTTACTGCTCTTATTACATTAAATATATGTATCAAATTCATTGCAATCTCTCTTCACAACTATTAAATTTTCTATGACAAAAAAGTATGGTATTCCCATATGTGGTCTTGATGTGATGTCATCTTTTAGCCGGTGCTATAGAAATTTTAAAATCTATCTATTATGACAATATTGTGGCATGTTTCATTCTTTTGTCAATTAAAATTTGATAGTATTTAATTGCACACAATTTTTTCTTCATCAGCACAAATGACACATTGTTTATTTGTCATTTTTTTATGTTACATAGCAATGCTTGATCACCTATCCCATTCCCTTATCCTATTTATTATTTTCTGTCTCATCATATCTACAATTTTTATGATTCCATATTTTCTAAATTAAAACTTTTTGGTTGAATTGGTAAAAATTCTGCTTGACCCTATACTGATTGGATTTATTTTCTAGAATTATATATTAGTTTGTTATATTTATTTTTTTATTATTTTGTAACAACAACCTCTACACTCATAAATTTTATCTAATGTTCCCTCCATCTTTTTCACAAAACTCGTGAGTATATTGGGCTGTTTTTTTCTTTGACTAAACATGCCACTAATATAGCATGTGAGAAGTGCACAATTGGACTGTAATTCTCCTCTTGCTGTTTCTGTATTTGAATTGTCCTCAAATAATCATCTTCCTACAATAATTACTTTTTATACCAATCTATTTTTTTACTCAAATTTTATTTTACTCACTACGATTGTCTTGAATTAGTTTGTAAGGATTTGATTTAAATATAGTGTCAATTTGCCTTCCAGATCTTGCAACACTTTTCATCAAAGAAAGTTTAAATTTTTGCAGATTCCCGATGTCGCCTTTTTCAGAAAGTAATATAGCATTTTACGAGCACTGTCACATTTGCATGTTGTGGCCGGATTTTTTCTCCTTTGCATGACCACCTGTCTCGGATTAATGTGTTAGATTAAGTTGTGGTTGTGTTTATGTTTATTTTTGATTGCATCATATAGGCTTACAGTTCCTGTCTTTAATCTTCTCATGTCTACTGCTGCTTCATGACATAGCTTTGGAAAATGCATTCATGATTTGATCTTTATGTTTCATTGTTTTTAAGTATCCTCTACCTTCTTTGAGTGTGTGTGGTTATTTCGTGCACCTGTGGCTTTTTTTTCTCACTCTGATTGGCCTCAAGGTTTTCCTGAAAATATTTTTTTGAATGTCATGATGACAGTGATGATGATATTTTCTCCTGATTAGTTACATGTCTGCAAAGCACATGAATAGAATTATGCAGGATGAATGAATCAACTGTAAGTTGAAAGATACCTTGTTACCATTATGGTGTTTATGACTGGACTGGTTGATGATGTTAATAATTGCAATTTTGTTAATGTTGATGACAATAGATGGATGTCAGTTATGTTAATATGAATGACAATTGCGTTAATGTTTTGAAGATGTTGATGAATTTATATTCTGTTTATGATATTAATAATTAATAATAACACCTTTTTGTATACACTTTTTTAAGAGACCAAATTACTTGATGGTACTTCTTTCTTAACATCTCCCTCACCAGATGTGGTTTCCTATTTGTTATATCTTAATCTAATTGATGTGCACCTTTGTCCCTTCAATCTTGTTTGAAGAGATACACTTTTGAAGAAAAAAAAATTGTTTTAATGAACAGATGATTAGATGGATATTTCCGTAATTTCTATTGAACCATGATTTTTAATTTAAAAGACAAAAAAATCCAGTTAATATAATTTGGCTGCACTTGCTGGTAAGAGTAAACAAAGGTTTTAAAACATTTAATGAAAAGGAAATTGGCAATAAAATGAGTCATTATTTATTACATTTACAGATCCAGACACAGTTAGCCAAACCGGATCAACCCCTACCGTCTTCCCCCTCCCAGACAATGCCTCACATTTAGACTGGCAAAACCTTGTAGCAACAGCAAGTAAAGCATTTGAAGGTGAGAGGAGCAAATTCAATTAAATATTTGCCAAATATCTTTTTAAAATTATTTTACTTTGTTCTATATATCCACTTCCAGGTTGTTTCCAACAAATCCATTCTAGATCCTCTTCAGTGATCTTGAAAATATATCCATTCCAGATCCTTTTTAATTTCTAGATTATATTCAACATATCCATTTACATCTCTGTGCATCATATGATCTTTAACTTTGTAACTTAAATATCTAATGACAATAAAGTTTTAATCAAAGTATTTTTTGTAGGAATCATATCAGTCCTAAAACATAACAATTTTTTTTAATGAAAAAGTTACTAAGTCTAGAATATTGTATTGCAATATATATGGACATCTTCTAATAGCTGTACAGCTAACTGCAATTCCTGTTTGTTGAAGATATTTATTTATTCTCTGATCGTCTGCCAAATGCCCAGCAAGGCAACCTAGTATCTAAATGACCCGAAATATACTGCAATATAAAAGCTGAAAAAAGTTCTAAGATGCAAGTTCTATGTATCTTGATGTAGTTTGATATTATTTAACAAATAATTTTGTGGGGGAAAGGGGAACATTTCTTTTAGTTTTTAATAAATGGTTTTATTTTCACATTATCTACTAATAACAAATCTTAAATTGATAATAATAATAAAGTATTAGTCTATTGAGTAATACAAAAACCATTAGACAAGTAATTAATCAATATTTTATAATCCTGATTTCTTTGACCTGGAAGTTGTAATGAACAAGGTCAAGTTAGCTAAATCATTGAGGCCAACTGTGCTATTGATATCATTGTTTGGTGTCAGCAAGATTTGCCCTTACCATAAATCTATAATGAACCATGATTGGTAAGTTGTGTCGAACAGAGATAACTGCGATTCATAAACACGTCACGTAAACCTGTCAGAATCTTGCGGAGGAACTACTTCAAAATGCAGTCATCGCCAACGGTCAACTCGTGACTGTAAATTAATTTTGGGATTAGCATTGTGTATAGTTCACGTCACGTTTTGGCCTGATTTATTCAAAATGGTGTGCTGGTTGATGTCTAGCCTCAACTGATTACGTTGTTGTCTAACTAGAACAACTGTTACTTTTAATTGGCAATTGTGGAATCAGAGCTATGCACTCTCTGATTTAAGTAGTTTGTTATTTTTTATTTATTATTATTATTAAAAGATATTAATACTGTATTTTAAAGAATATTTTTATTATATATTGCCTATTCATCAAACCAAATTATTTTTTACTAATTAGGCATTGAAAATTGTTTTTAGATTACATTGCTTATGAGTTCTTTGAATTAAGAGACACTTAAATGTAGATGTGATTGGTGTTAGAAGTTGACACTGTAATTACAGCCATGATGCCAGTAGTAAAACTATTTATAGCACATCTTTTACTTATAAACTTTATAACAGTCTACTTAATTCACTTTTTTCTATGTCTTTCCTAATATATTCGATTTTTTTCAAATTTTTATTTAGCATTGGCATCAAGGTAGGCATTATAATTTATAGTCATGATGATTTAGCAGGTTTATAGTCCTGCCGGAGTTGCTGGTGGCTTTCACTTCGTTCATTTTTTCAAGCAATGTTTAACTGTCTGGTAATTCCAGGTGAGTTGATGGTGAATTCACTTGTGTCCCGAAAGCTTCAATCTGTTTTCTTCACCTCTTTTTAATTATTATGTAATAAAATCTGAGGATGTTTTTCCGTACTTGTGAGTGGTTGCTAATAGGTTCATGATTTTGTTTAGTTATCAAAGCCTGCTTCTGTCCAAGATCATATTTTTCAGTGTCTCTTAGCCAGCGTATCCTGACATAATTGTAACGGTTTGTACTGTTGTTTATGCTTCAGGAAGTTCAGTTTATTTATGTTCGCAAATTATCAGTTAATTCATTTGAGCCCTTTTTTTATTTTATCAGATTAGGACAAATACTCTTGTGTCTGACAAGCATGGAACAATCTCAAATTTGTTTCTAAAAATTTCAAATCAGAAGTGTGGTACTTAGATTACTGGTGCCAAGAAAAGCAACTTCCTAATGTGTTTGAAAAAAAAAATTGTTTTCTTAATGAACAGAAATCGGTGCAATTTTTTTACATAGCTCTTTGTTTAGACTTTGGGTATAATGCTCTAGATATCTAAGAATAATGTGGTTAGAAATGTCTGTATTTTCATTATTATTTGATTATGGTGATTATATTCAGGCCATTCAATAAACTGGTCTATTATTCCTTCATTAGTTGGATGGGAAGAATAATTGTTTTTTTCAGGAAGGAAACATTTAATCAACGATCTAGATTCAGTATACTACAATTAATATAACTGAAAATACTAGGGCCAAAGAATTGATGAAGTTTTAGGTTTAATTCTGTTGATGCTTTTCATTATCACTGGCTATTAATAGATGATGTTTTAACGCCCATTGATCTGTGCTGAATTGTGATTTGATGGATGTTTTAAACATGTTCTTCCTGTTGAATCTGTTTCTGATTTTATAAGCCATCAAACTCATCACAAATGAAATTCGTAGCCAGCTCTCAAGTGTGTGCGTGTGTGCGTCACAAGACATTGTCTAACGATTTCCTGTTGAGATTTTCCAGTATTTAGCGGCTGTAGTGCAGCTTGTTCTGTGTGTGTTGTACCAAGTTTGAGAATCTCTCTTGACAATACACATTCTTTTGTTTAAAATTTAAGTTAAAGAATGCAAAATTTATTTTCTGTTTCAAGAAATAAACTGAGAGTATTAATGCAATAAACAAATTATACGTTTTTATAAATGATTAATATCTAATTTCATAAAGCCAGTGTGAATTTTAAAGTCTAAAGTAAATCATTAAGATTACCGTAGGTAAGACTTAGAATTTTTACATCTTTTTCCAGAACACGCTGCTTGTCAATAATAATGATTTGAAAATATAAATAAATTGTATTTTTGGCCACTCATTCACTCATAGGGCCAATCAGTGGTTAAAAAGTGAAATCTTTGGTAGGTGATCTGTTCAACAATGTTGTCTTACAGGCTGCCGCCTTGAAATCTCCCAATATAAAATAGTGATTTCTTCCTCATAACGAAATAAATATAAATAAAACATTTATCAGTTTGATTACTGAACTATTTATGGCCATCTGCACAAGCAAAGGCCTAACAGTGCCATAAATATACTTTCTTAAAAGTGAATTCTTTGGTCAGTGATCTGTTCAACAATGTTGTCTCACAGGCTGCCGCCTTGAAATCTCCCAATATAAAATAGTGATTTCTTCCTCATAATGAAATAATTATAAATAAAACATTTATCAGTTCAATTACTGAACTATTTATGGCCATGTGCACAATCGATGGTCTAACAGTGCCATAAATATACTTTCTTACCTCACATACTCAAAAAATATTAGCCAATAGATTTTACATTTTTTTTTTTACCACTGCATAGATGTTTTTTGCAAAACAAACTCCGCTCTTGATGCACCTCTTTCTAAGGATAAGTTTACTAAGAAATGTATGATAAAATTCTGTATTATTGGCTAATATTTTCACATTAACAATAAAGTTAAGATTATTACCCATACGACAATCATCTTTCAATTGTTCCTTCATGTTGTTAACAATACAAATGACAGTCAATTTTTTTGACAAGTTAGAATATTAACAAAACCCTCTACATTATGATTTGTCATCTAGCAAATATCACACTGACATACATCAAAACATTTCTTAAATAAATAGATCTGACAATTTTCTTTGCCTGAATATCCGGTTTATCACTGCAGTCAGTTTAGAATAAGGGCTCTCTACCATCAAACCCCACTGGTTGCCTATTAAAAGTATGCATGGAGATGATTCGCTGTATTTGATCACCCCTCGAGTTGAAGGCTGTTCGCTCTACACTCTGAGTCATAACAACAGTGAATATTTCCAGTGCAGTGCAATCCAGTGAGCAGACCATACTTGTGTGGACCACGGTTTAGTCATTTGCTAGACTATCTGGCTAGGTGTGAGTTGGAGGTTCACAGGCAAATATGAGGCTAAACATTTTTAAAACTTTCTATCAACGTGGAACTTACCATCTGCCCTGCGACGGTAGGTTAAAATTTCTGTTGAAGAGTGCTTGGAAAGTTCATGATTAATATTTTTTAGTCATATCCCAGCTTAAGCAGTGCCTTATGTGGCCTAATTCTGTCATATGATATGTTTACTCATTTAAAAAAGATTTTAATATATAATTTCCACATAATTGGGTTTTTATGTTGATTTTCAGCGATTGCATGCAATCAGTTAACTTCTTTTTGAGAGTAAAATAATTTGCTATAGTATTTTGCTATAATATATATTTTATAGTTTATGGTTGGTATTTGTATTAGTAGTTTTACTAACTTTACTATTTGCTATCATTTTCATATTTACTATAATGATCTCTTTAAAGAAACTAGCAGTTGTATTATATTGAGATTAGGCTGAGTACATCAGATAAGAAAAATGAAAATTGAATTAATAAACCAATATTGATCTCGCAGTCAATAATGTCAACTCACATCAGCTTTAGCTCATATCCTTATAATTTTAAAAAACAAAAGATTTTTTTGATTTTTATTTTGTTAAGGATATACTGTCTATTGAGCTAAAATACTTCGGAAAAATGTAATATTTGGATTGCTTGCTTTTGATATGTAAGCAAATTATGACCATTTAATTAAAATTTAGAATTAAGAAGAAATCCTTCTGCTAATTATCTTTTATTGCATATTAAAGAAAAACTTTTACTAACTAGTTATCAAGGTAAGGATTTTATTACCCACTGTTTGTGCATGGGAATAATGTCTGAAATATTTTGTCTTATTCAAAAGAATACTTCAGTATTATGTTGTAATTTTTGTATTATCTTTAGTATATAAGCATTAGCAAGCATGATTGAGTCAGCAGTACAATAAATTTACAGTTGTTTAAAATTTGATTTGATGAATAAATAAATAACCTTGATAACTAAAGATTCAGTGAACTCGAGATATTGTTTTAGAAATGTGATTTTTATAATGAAATATAAATTATTGTTTTCATGAAGAATGCATGGTTTATTGATTTTGCAGTAATTCTATATCTATTACAGGGACAGATCCAGTAGGGGCAGGGGGGCACATTCCCCCGTTTTGGTAATCAATTTTAAAATTTCAATGCTATGTATTGAAATAATTGCTACATATCAAAAAAAAAGTTGTGCCCCCCCTCCCCGCCTAAAAATTCGGGATCCGTCCCTGTATGCTACAATATATCTGTGTAGATGTGTATAAGAGACATGTTATAATCATTGTAATAATTACTGAGTTTGTGCCTTGTATATAAATACAAAACTAGGGGTTTTTTTTTGTTAAAGTGTGTCTTGAATTGCTTAGAATTATTGCGCTAAATATGTTTCCAATCTTTATTCAAAATTAATATTCAGCCTACGGTCTGTTTTACCCCAAGTTGTTTAGCTATATTTCTGACAGAATTTAGTGTACAGAGATTGAAAATTAAAAATATAATTTGGGGGGGGGGGGGGGGGGTGGAGGGAGTGGGTGTGGTGTGTGAGAATTAAAAATTTAAGTGTAATTTGTTGGCTATTTAGAGTACCATAGCCATAAAATGTACCTCAACCCCAGTCGTTGTGGGGGTATTAACCCTCCATCCGTAAAATACCTTCCTGGGCCTCCTCTATTTGAAATTCATGTATCCGCCACTGACTGAAGAGAATATTATCATGTTGCTATTTCGTGAATAGCATGTTGGGTGTTGTTAAGGTTTTTAGAGTCATTTCCTACTCTACTTTAATATTTCAATGCATTTATTCCCAAGACCACTATGGTTTCAAGTGCATTTAATTGTCCCTTCATTAAGATAGTTAACAGTGAATATGAAACAGATTTTTCATCCAAACGTCGTATTAAGTTTTGATTATGGAGATTTTTTCGTATTGAGTGCTGATAGATCCAATGCCTCTGTTGACCATTGGAGCATTTTTTCATGGACTTGCTGCTTATCAATAGTACTGATAACTACTAAACATGCCAATGTTTTTGGCAACTCCAATATTGGCCTCATTAAGAACACCTTTTATACAAAGTAATATTTTATTTTTAAACTTAATATTAAATTGTTGGTATTCAGTTTATAATAATGATATACAGCACCTCAGCTTACCTAAGATTAAAAAAAAAACAAAAAACAGCTATATAAATTTTTACCATCCGTTTAAATTAATTAATTATTATTACTTTTTCTATTACTTTTACTTTTAAAAGAAATTTACCATTATCATATTTTATCCAAATAAGGTGATCGATTGTAACTAACAACATTTGTTTGCATACATTTCAGGAAGTGACCACCACAATGGTAAAGTAGCATCTGTAGATAGACTGAATGATAATATTATGGATCAAAATGAATTAACACCTTCCTTTCAACGAAATTATATGGGACGAAAAGATGTTCGGTATCGGTCATCGGGAGGAGCTCGGTACAAGAGCCAGGCCAAGACACCAACACGAGCCACCAATGGGTATGTATCCCTAAAGCCCTGTCCAGACTATAATATTTTACTTTACAAAAACATGTGACATGCCTAAATATGGCCATTATGACATCACTTCATGACCATACATAGGCACACCATGACTATATGGAGATACAACAGTTTTTTGTCAAAGAGCTTAATCTGATGATGTTATTGAAATTCCTTCTTTATTGGCAGAATATTTGCCTTCTCCCTTACTCTTGCTCTTGCTTTATCATTTTACTGATAATCCATGGTTATATTGTGTTATATTATATTGATTTATAGTACCTTCATTGTAGCCTATTTGTACAGGGATTTTCTCCTTTATTGTATACCAGAGCCGTTTGTGGAGAAAGATAGAAAGTGTTCATTTTTCAATTCTTTTAAACATTTATTTTGTGTTTGTTGTTTATGGGTAAAGAGCACTATATATAAATAACTACATTATTATTGTTATAATTGAGCATCAATTAAAAATATGTATTCTACTGGGGAGTGTGCAAGAATATAATTACCTGTTTTTGAAGCCATGTACCTAAACAAAATTACATTAAATTTGCTAATTGACAACAGTTAATAATATACAGGTACATGAAAACATGAACCAAAGGATTTTTAAAGAACAGCATTGGCTGAATCTGGTGGTTTTTGTTTTTTTTTAATATACTGTTTAATATTATTTTTTCATTATTACCTTCATTGTCATCACCCAACATCAATGTTGTTATTATTACCATTGTCATCATCATTGATGGAACCCACAAACCTGGGATTTAGTAGTCATACCTTAGTCATGTATGTCATCCCTCCCTAGAGAAACACAACTGATGAACAACCTGCCTCAATGGCTTTACTACTAGACAATGTTTTTCAGTTTGAAATGGTTTCATGTTGCATTTGTCATACGTTTTATATTAAATTGTTAAATGTGGATAAAGTGTCTACCCACTCCTGCATTAGTCATTCAGTAAGGCTAGGTATACTGTGGCATACCATACTACATAATACTACCTTCCTATGCAGTAAGATTTTCCGTAGCTTCAAGTTCCTCTGCTGAAGTTTTATCTATGTTAACTTTTGAGTATGTGAATTGTATAAGTTTCCTTGATTTGCAATGCTTTCAGATTATAAGAAATTAAGGTGAGAGTAAAATTTAAGTTAACATTGGAATTTAGCAAAGGAAACAGGTTGAACAGAGAGAGCTTTGCTCTTCAAAAATTAGCAAGATTAGAACTGGCAGTTGAAGACAGATTTGGACAGCATCAATTATATTGATTTGAAGAATTAACATTGAAAAGATCAATGCTTGATAATTGAAAAGGAAGAAGCTAAGATGACACGTAACGTAAAATTAAGTACAGATCTGATTACTGTGCAATATTAAATAGATTCAAGACAATTAGTAGTCTTGAATTGAAGATCTGTTTAAAAAGAAAATTAGTTATGGTATATATTTTAATTATAGGCCTTATAAAATTCCTTTGTTTCATTTACAGTCTGGTCTTTTTTTTTAAATTTGTTAAAAGTGTTTTAATTCTAATAATTTTGACTTGTAAACAGACAGGATATTTATAAAAATACATTATCTGCTTATATTTTGTTTCACTGAGTGTGTTTTAGACAATCTTTGATAACATTGGACTTCCATATCTTTGCAATACATACGGTAGACCTTGTTTATGTTTTTGTTGACTTGTGTGTGTATTTTTGTCCTTACCTGGGGAATTAAACACACATAATGTTCAAAGTAAATGACAAAATTTTGCCCTCAAGTGTTTAATGCAGACAAAATCTTAAGTACCTTCCTGTTTTCATACAAAGAAGGGAATTTAAGCTGCTATGTGAGATAACTTTCTAATGGTTACAAAAATTATCGAAATAGTAATTTTTACTCGAAAGGTTATTGGAATAATTACCCAAAATTTGAAGGATGATATTGATGAATTGTAGTTAAACTGTGTATACTTAACCCAAAAATCTAGACTTTAGTTTTTACATATAATTAATGTACACTTCATTTAATGAAATATAACAACTTTTATTTGTTCTCTATCGATAAGAAAAGCACTTACCCATTAAATTACTGAATTGAAACAAAGAGTATTTATTAAATTGATCTTTACTGTCGAATCAATAGTTTCAAAAAATAATATCTACTCATGAGTATGTTTTGGGTTTACAATTTTGGTTTATGATATTATATTTAAATACAGTAATCTTTGCATTTAATGCTTTTTCTCTACTGGTATAGTATATACTTGAACATAGCTTACCAAAGCTGCCAGATATCAATCACAGAATAATTGAAAAACCTGAATATTTGAAGCGCTCAACTCTTCAATGTACTCTATACCTAAGCTTATTTGTATGGGCGGCCTTTGGGAATCCGATGATGCAGGCTTATCAGAATGACAGATAGGCTTTATGCCAATGTTCTATGCTTTCCTAGAAGTTAAAACAGGTGCATCATGGGATTCTTAATCATGCATCCTATCCAGGCTTGAGCCAATTTTTACCAATGGTAATTGTCTATCCCATTGTTCCACATCAGTAGTTGCACATTTCCAACTTTTTTAAATTTATGCAGATTACTTTAAAAATAGTAATGAATAGTCACCCATTTATTTAAAAAAATTACATGTAATGTTTTGGATTTTTTATTGATTCAAAATAATACAAATAGTGAAGTCAATTTTGATAACTAATAATATAGTAACTAGTATTATAAACAGTTTTTGATTAATCATTCTATTCTATTCTATGAGTAAAACACACACAGACAGACCAGTATTTCACTTTTACTACAGTAGTTGTATTCAACAGAGATTAAATGGCAAGAGGTGATTGCAGTCTAGAATAGAGCCGTCTAATCCGTCAGAACGAGACAACCACTTTAGTGAAAGTAGCACAAATTCTGTTTTCATTTCATTCAGTTTTTTTTCAAACCTAAAAATTTGGCATAAGAAATGTTTGCGCATTCCTCTAATTAATATTTCTTATGAATATGTAATAGGAAATTATTATAAATTATTTGTGTAATGAGTACATACCTTTTCAAAATTAAATTCTTTGTGTTTAATTATAAACCTAACAGCATGAGAAAATTCTTTTCCGCAGTTCCATTAATGACTGTAATCATCTACACTCCCCAAAGAGAGTTGGTTATACAGAAATCATTGGTCCCAAAAGACCAGGTTCTTGGGCTGAACTATCCACGTTAATATATTGTTATTCAGTTATTATTAGTGTGTTTATTATAAGATTTTTAATATGCAAGTAATATGCAACAGGTCACCAAAAATTATTTTGTGTGTGTACCTATTGAAAAAATTAAGGAAACCATGAGCTTGTCTACTGTAATTTTGGAATATGTCGTCGTTTATCAAATTTGTCCTTTTCAATACATTATTCATTGACAGCATTAAAGAGTCCTGCAGGAAACTCGATGCTATTCTTAGCTACAGAAAATAATTTAATAATATGCTTAAGTGTACTACTAGGTATGGTGTTGCCTATTCCCAGTACAATTTATTTATGGTGATGTGGTTTAATGTTGTAAACAAAGTGTGTACCTAGAAATTTAAGTTTATTAATTAAATTATTTCCCAGAAGGAATACAAATATGGTAATTTGTGTTTGCCAGAATCCCCAGGAGCCAAATGATGATAGTGTATTCTCCACTTCCAATTTCCCAATAAGTTGTTTATCTTATTTTGCTTCATTTTTAAATAAATATATTTCTGATAGATATTTAATGTTGTAACACATCTGGCATAATTTCTTGGATTTTGCTCTCATTGAATTTAGTTGTATTTCCTAGTACACTATAATCAAACAGGGATCATTTGTATATTTTAATAAGCTTGTTAGATAATTAGAAAATAAGTTTCCACCTTTAAGGTGCATTGTGAAACTTTCAGGTATATTTAAATATGTTATCCAAATTATATACTCTCTTGTCATTTGTAAATATAATTCTAAATTGGGTATTAATGATAGCTAAAATTATAATTTTGAATGAGTAAGCTGTTTATGTATGTATCATTACCAACTTCATAAGGTCAGTCCTTTTAAGGGTAATATTTAAATATTATTAACAGAGTTGATTCTCTGTCGCATCAGTTTGGTCATGTACGCTGGTATTTCATTACAGAATTAATCGTCGACCTTCGAGTTTCACTCGTGCAATATGTTGCTGATTTTAATATCAGATAAATCATTTTTAAGTGATATAATCATTTTCAAATGAATATTCTTTCTGTACTTTAAAAATATTATTTTCTAATTATCATGACAGAGATAAAATATAAGTTGGTGAAAATTATTTATTGAGCTATATTATTTGATTTTTTTCCCCTCAGTGATTTAGCAGTAGCAAATAATAATGGACAGCTAAAGAAACTTGTTCATGAATTATCAAGAGTAAGTACATAGTCTGTGTCTGATTAGTCATAAAGACTGTTTCTTGTCTCTATTTACATTAATGTAAATGTATGATACATTAACTTTCTTCAACTATGAAACTTTAAATTATGTAATTGTTTTGTAGAGGATGGATGTAAATACCAAATTTCTTCATGGTTTTATAAAAAATATTACAATTATGGGGTTTATTCAAGTATAGCTGTAATTTACAGGTCATTTTTGACATTCAAATCATCCAATTTATTATTGATAATTAAGTACAAAATTTTGTATTATATTTTATTCATAATATTTTAATAGGTCATGTAAACATGTTTTGCATAGTATAATTTAAAAGCTCTCAAACATCTACCTGCATAATTTGCTATCATTGACAATTCACTGTTCGGTATTTAGAAAGCAGTGTTATGAACATTCCATATAACAGGATGTCAGACAAGATATACAGAAAGGCTTCCTGAAATTAAGAAGTGCATCTTCACATGTAATTAAAATGCCTTGAGTTTGCCAAGTAGAAGTTATGATGAATTTAGAAACATAATAAGAAAGTATATACATACTCCAAGTATTGAAATACACGCCATCGTGTTGGGATTCAATATTTCGACATTAATCATGTCATCATCAGGAATGGTCATTCCTGATGATGACATAATTAATGTCGAAATATTGAATCCCAACATGATGGCGTGTATTTCAGTACTTGGAGTTTGTATTATACTTTCTTATCTGAGATTAATCAGTGGACCTTTCGGTTTTTAGAAACATAATGTTATATGTGCTTTTGTTTGTAGGAAAGAAGTGAGAAGCAAAGCCTAGAAGATCAAATTGAAAAGCTCCGACAGGATAACATGAGATTGCAAGAAGAATCGCAAACTGCTTCCACACAGCTTCGAAAATTTACTGAATGGTTTTTTAACTCCATTGATCGTCAATAAATGAATGTTTTCCAATTCCCAGAATTATGAATGAGTCTCCCATCAAATTTAATGAAAAAAAAATAATCTTTTAATTGAAAATATTGATGTACTTCTGGTATATTTTTCCTGAATGCTTTATCATAATTAATTTAATTGTGTTGAGCTTCTGTTGTTAATGAATAATTAGGTTTTCTCAATTAATTATCAATATAATATATATCAGTTGAACTGTAAGTCATATACTTGTGAAAATGTTGTAACCCAAATTTGATATCCAAAACTATTCTAGAAATCCAGCAATTTAAAGCAAATAATAAAATACTACCTGTCTTCCTGATGTAAATTTTTTTTATAAAGATAAACTATTTTCTGAAGTAAATCAAATTTTTTCCAATCCTTATAATAGATTGTCTTCAGATTGTATCCAGGGCTTGATATATTCCATTAACCAAAACAATAGAATACAGTTTTTATTATTGGTAGTATTTTAAGTGTTTTGTGTTTTTGTATAGATTTTTTAGCACTAAATGTTAATACCCAATATCAGATAATGTGCTACAAAAGCTTTTGTTTGTTTTATTTTAGCTTGAAATATAAAAGGTTTTAATAATATTCATGCATATATTGATTATATTGAATAGTAAGTATTGATTATTGTAATAACTCTTGTATCAGTTGTGTTTGAAACACAGTGTATACCTCTGGTACTCTAATACTTTGTCCAGACTATAAAATTTTACTTTGCAAACAATTGTATGCCTGTAATCAGGATGTGCCTATATATGGTCATGATGTAATGTCATCATGACCATATTTGGGCATGTCACATGTTTGTCAAACAAAATTTGATAGTCTGGACAGAGCTTTATTGCAGCATTCTTTTTTTACATTTTTCCTGCATTTATCCTACATGAGTTGATGTAAATAGCTATAATAATATAATGTAAAGAATATTCTGTTTGCAATATACAGTATAGGTATCTCTTTACAACTTACGACGCCTACATCTGTGCATGTTGACCATTTTATCAGAAATTTTGATTTCAAGTCGTATTGTTATTATAAAATGAGTTGAAGAAAAAGTGGGATGAGTCAAACAATATGTTGACTTGTGCTATATTTTATATGAACTTGTAAATTTGTAAAAAAATATTTTAAGAAAAATGTTTTAATTTTTAGGCTTGTGTTAATAGAAAACAAATTGTTTGATTATTAGGTTCATTTGTAAATTATAATGCTAAAGATTACAGAAAATAAGTTAAAGTATACTTTAACTCTTGGTTACAATGAGTTAAGTTTAATTTTCATTATTATTTTTGATTAATAAACTAGTTTTATTCTGTATTTCTGATTGAATAAAAAAAAACACCTGTGAGATATAAAGTATGTAGATATTATGTAATGTTTATGGTTGCTATGATAACTATTTTGATAATTTCCCTCAGTTTAATTATAATATTCCATCTTAGTACCAATGAGGTATTGAAATTTAAAAGTATTTGTCATTACTATTTATAGTGGTTTATATGTTATAGTGTGTTGTTTGCTTGACGGGTGGGCACATTCAGTTTATACATATGTATTTATATTATCCCTTTACTTTTAACCATATTGAACTATTTTTCATTTAGTTTGAATGTAAGTTCATTTTATATCAGATATTAAAAATATGACAATATTCATTTTTCTTGTTTTCATGGAAGTTGTGTTAAATGGTGTTCACACAAGAATTCTACACATTACAGCAAGATAGAGAGCTAAAGAGATTTATATTTTTAGAAGACATGAATTTTTATAACTTGTTTTGTTAACTTTATTTTTTAATGGTCATCAGAGGAGGGTTGGAAAAAAAATTGTTTTCTCATTTACCAAATGGTTTTGCCAAATGCATCAAACAGGGAAAAAATTGTATTGATGAATAAAAAAATATTGAATTTATAAAGCCACACATAGATTTTAAGATGGGGGCTCTACCAAGGTTCTCATTCTATATTTAATAGAAATTATTAAAACAAATATATATTTTCCTGAATTTTTTCTTTCTTTTTTAATAATAAAAATATGTTCCACTTCTATAGTGCTTCATGTCAGCAAGGCCTCTAAGTGCCTCAC
>NW_022706284.1:219513-222179 GCF_011630105.1 Anneissia japonica
AAAGAAATTATATTTTTAGAAGACATGAATTTTTATAACTTGTTTTGTTAACTTTATTTTTTAATGGTCATCAGAGGAGGGTTGGAAAAAAAATTGTTTTCTCATTTACCAAATGGTTTTGCCAAATGCATCAAACAGGGAAAAAAATTGTATTGATGAATAAAAAAATATTGAATTTATAAAGCCACACATAGATTTTAAGATGGGGGCTCTACCAAGGTTCTCATTCTATATTCTATTGTGATATAATCAGCATAGGAATCCGATTAATGCTTTAAATTTATGTTTATTTTAGGAAGGAATACAGATTTCTTATCTTGGAGATTTTTAGGCAGTGATTTAATAGAAATTATTAAAACAAATATATATTTTCCTGAATTTTTTCTTTCTTTTTTAATAATAAAAATATGTTCCACTTCTATAGTGCTTCATGTCAGCAAGGCCTCTAAGTGCCTCACATTATTGCCCTCAGTCATTGGATCAAGCACATCCCTGGGGAGAATTCCATAATAGTTAGTTGAAATCAGTGCAGAGGGTGTGGACGCATCCTCCCTCCCCCCCCCCACAAATTTCCACCCCAAATTCCAAAAGGTCTACTTTTTAAAACTTAACGATTTCACAAAATCGTTCCTAATTATCACAAAATGCTATAGCATGCATTGCATTATATATTTGCCAGCTTATCTAACCGTTGATTTTTAATAATGTGGTATGAAATTTGTTAGAAATTGATCATCTCCGGTGATTGCAGATTGATCTATATAATATGAATGTTATCTATAGGCCTGCAGATGTACAGGACATAATGACGTTACTTTTTTCAAGTCCAAAAAACACCCAAATTAATGAAAATTTAAATGAAATATTCATGAATTATCATGTGTTTGAGAAATCTATTATGTAAGACCCTCAAAATGCTACTTCGTCGCTTTTCTCACAAACCCCCTCCAGACCTCTGCTCCTGGACCACGAAATTTCAAAAAGTCCACTTTTTAAAACCTATTATTTCACAAAAATCGTTCCTAATTATCGCGAAATGCTATATAGTATGCATTACATTTTTTTGCCCGCTCTTCTACCTGTTGATTTTTAATAATGTGCTACGAAATCTGTTGGAAATTATCAGCTCCAGTGATTGTAGGCCTACAGATGTAAAGGACATGAAAAATTATGATTTCACAGTGGTAGATTCAAGGGGGCAGATCCCCCTAAAATTATAAAAGAAATGGAGAAAAAAGAAAAATCATAATTAATGTTTGTCTGAGAGTGCCATTTCCGGCCACTTTGAGGTGCCATAATCATAAATTTTCTTACCTCAGCCCCAACCATGGTGGGGCTGAGGTGGTCTTGCCCTGAGCTGTGCAAGTTTCTCCCTTCACCCCACCCTCTATTTCTCATGCTTTATTGTAGGTCCCTAGACAATACTCAAATGAATGAAAATTTAAATAGGATATTACAAATTATGGATTTTAGAAATCCATTAAAAAACGCCCTCAAAATGCTAATTTGTCAGAGCTTCCAGAAGATTCGCCCCACCCTCGCGGGGATCCCTAGGCAGTCGCTCATCGTAAGGTCCACTACGGTTGCAAAATGCACCTCTCCATCGAAAATCCTGCCTACGGGCCTGGCATATAAGAAGTTTAAAAAAATGATTCATCAACTGGCAACTAAATTTTCATAGATGAACTATTTTTTTGTAGTATTATTAATTATTGTCAATGAATAATAATAATAGTAATTAGTGAGACTAATTGTATGGCATGTTTGGATGACACAGAATATAATTGTTGATGGGGTGTTGATGTAGTGACCTACTATACTAGATTACAAACAAAGCCTAAATATTTTCATTATATTTAGTGAATTCTGTACTGTATTCCAAATCGTGGAACCATTTTTTGCCTCCTAGCTAACCTCAGTTGGTTCATTTTTGTATAATGGCAAAATCCAATATCCGGCCCTAAATTATAAATATAAATCACTACCTATTTTTGTATTTTACTTATCCTGTGCAATAAAGAGCGAGTAACCCAAAATTATGGCCTGGAACCCAGGCTATAATTTGGGTGAAATATGATTTTATTGCGCTCAATGCGCGTCATAGCAAATTTAATTGGCGTCCCATACTCGGTTTTTCTTTTACAGTTTTTAAATTCGCTCGTTGGCGGTGCTGTCCAGAAGGGGAAAAAATGACAGATGACAGGGAGTTGTGGGCAATTCTATTGAAAAGATGCAAAAATAAAATCGAAAAAAATAATAACCTAATATAAGAATAACTGCGATTGAGAACTTCTTCGGTGATCAAGAACACTAAGTGAATGATGTCTGCAATTTTGGAGCACACCCAATGCGATCTCAAATGTAGGGCCTAGTTAAAGATGCACTGTTCACCTTGATTTATGGTATTAACTTACAAAATATTTCTTAAAGGTTTGCATGGCGAGTATCAAAAACAATCACCGCCAAATATACAATTTTAGACAATAAACGTGCTTTCTCAAACAAACAACGTACATTTACAAATAAACAATGTATTTTAAAAAATAAACAACATACTTTTACAAACAAAGAACGTTCTTTTTAAAACAAACAACGTATATTGCCAAACGATGTATTTTCTCAAACGAAGAACGTACATTGTGAAACGAAGAACGTTCCATGCCAAA
>NW_022706284.1:222503-227611 GCF_011630105.1 Anneissia japonica
GTTACGCGCCTTCTTATAAGTTCCCCCCTCCCCCCAACTTTGAAAAATGTTCCGCCGGCCCTGGTACATTGCCAAACGAACAACGTACTTTCCCAAACGATGTAAAATGCCAAATGAACAACGGAATCGTCCATTATTTCAACGGGGTAATTGTAATTTTATAGCGTGCATCACGCCTCATCATCAGTTATCAAGTTCTTAGACTCCCCTACACAGAACTTAAAGGTGGTAGCTGGATTCCAACAAGCAATACCTGCATTAACAGAATAACACTTATTACGGGTAATTTGCCCGATGATGCAGAGTTGTTTGCGGCCTTTGATAGGCATTCCTTTGCGATCACTTCGGACAGGAGTAGACAGAAAAGTATAAATTCTACATAAAAACATGTTTCTTGTTTTTTATTACTTTAAAGATGCCATTATCACTGTATAAGTGTATTGTTATAAAAAAAAAAAGTATTAGAAATTAGAAAAAAAGCTAATTTTTGTGCAACAGGTCAAGAAAATCTATCAATTACATTGAATAAAATGTTGCATTGGTGTTGAACCCTGAATAATCATTATTCTAAATGTCATGTTACGCTGAATTGACATTATTAGTTGTGTAGCATGCACCCTTCAGATCAGCAATTTGTTACAGAGCAACATATCGGTACACGTCTAATGCCCTAGGGCAATTTTGATACCGGTACCTAATATAATAATAATGTTTAGTTGTGAATTCATGAAGGCCTGGTTCATGAATATTCCAAAAATTAAAACAATTAAAATAAAATAAAATTTTTCAAAAAGTATTATAATTGGCTCCTGTTTAATGCTGTTTGTATACAACACAGCATTCACTTCTATGTATCAATAATTAATCACTGAAAAACTCATTAGATAACTTCACACGCTACAAGGCTCCATTTATTACAATTTTTATAGCCTAATCATCAAACTAGTGAAAAACTGTTTACTCTCTTTTTGTCATTATTATTAAGGCTATTTTCAGAGTATAAACTTGCTCTGAAAAAAATCGTACAAATATTGGAGACAAGTTTATGAAATGTAGTTAGGTCATCTTGAGGATATTTCCCGCACGATTAAAATCGCAACGGTACTGGGTTTCTACAGGAGCTCGTGTTTCGTACAGGTCATTCCCTTCATAGAAAAAAACCTTTAATGGTGAAAGCGTTAGCAATAGTAGCCTAGGTTATGATACATAACACCGGATGTATAAAATTTTTTGGAGCGGCTGAAATATTTTCCGAAAATATAATGTATAGTCAATATGCTATTATTGCATTACGATTTTGTAAACAATTTTAGGCACTAATCTAAGCCGCTCCAAATCTCTTTCCTGTCTTCCTTCTTCCTTTATTCTTTCACAATTTTGCGTTTTTTTCATATTTTTCATAATTTTATACACTCACATATAGTCATTTGTTTAGGCCTAGTCTAGGCTAGACCTCAGCAATGCCTATTACTATATTATTTAAATATACAATTTTAATAGATAAGATTAATTTAACATATGGACATAGTACAGTAATTCATACTTAAATAATACATTAAATTTATAAATATAATAACGTTAACGAATAAATAACAATAACTGAACCGTGTACATAGTGTATCACTACTACAAATTTATTTATGTTCAATTATCGATTCATCACATTCGGTATTTCATTCCAAGCATTTATTTAGTGGTGGCATATTGACGCAATGACGTATTCCGCACGATTTAGAGTGCTTTATTTGCTTACATTAGGCTACTCTCCAGTTTGCGTGTTTTCCAAGATCTATTCGAACTGAATAGGCCTACCCAGTCAATTAAGCCCGGCCTATCCTGATTTTTATTCACTGTTTTCTATAGATTTTCATGGGCCGTCATTTGAATTCAAGAATGAAAGAATTATACTGTTTCACGCTTTCAGAAAATTCTTCTTAAGTGTTTCTTTTTCACCCTGCATCCAATATGGCCTGTGACGGGCCTAGTGAGCAGTAGCGGATCCAGGAAGTCGAAACGAAGGGGGCCCAGGGAGGGACTTTCACAGATGAGTTGATCTAGACCAATCCCATGGTTGGGGGGGCTGACGGAATGATGCCACCTAGTGGCCGGTTGGCAAACTGATCAGACCATGATTAACATGCCTATTTCCCTTTTTTTTCTTCAACAAATATGTTTTTTAATTTTGAAAAATTTAGGGTAGGGGGTCTTGACCGACACCCCCTCCCCCCAAATTGAATCGGAAGGAATTATCATACAGCAGAAGGAGGGTAGGCCTATAGACCACCAGCCGCCCACCATGGTTGGGGCTGAGGTAATGTATATATGATTATGGCACCTCAGTAGAATGGCCGGAAATACGGCACTCCCAGATTTTAAAGTTAGAATATTTTTTTTTTAATCTTGAAAATTACAGCCGCCATGTCCAGGCCGACTGGATATACTTGAATCCACCACTGAATTGAAATCAACACAGGAATCAATAATTCACTCACCTAAATAATATGAGGGGCCCACTGGCCGTTTTTTCTTCAAAAATATTAAGTTAGAAATTATTTAGGCCTATTTATATGAATGGATTCCTATCCCATGGGCCCCGGTGCTTTGTACTGGCTGCAGTGCCCTATCCCTACGCCAATAAACCATTATTTTAAATTCATTTCACATTGACCGATAATTATCAAAATCACCAAGTTCATTAACAGTTACCCCGAGAGATTGAAATGCGTGACTACACCAGTTGGCTGGGGCCGGGAGGGTGATCCACCAGGACCATCGCCGGGACGTCCACACTGGGCGCGGAGCTCGGTGTCCTTCAGTCACATTGGTGGGTGGCAATTGAACGCCCAAGACCGTACGCACTTCCTAGATTCTACCATAGAGAAAATAGAACAGTTCTGTTCTATTTTCTCTATGATTCTACTAAGTGCTTGGCATGGTTACCGTTGGCTGGGTTGTTGGTCGAGAAAGAGAAATTTTGTCGGTGAATTGATTCTTGAATGAGATAACTAATGCTCTCTAATGACTCAAGTTGTACTCCATGACCGGTTTTATATCGTTAATATCAAATAGGCCTAGGCCTACATTTTCCATTGAATTCATGATACAGGTAATTCGTTATCACACTTAAGACTTGTGCTTGCGTGACAAATGATCACGCATGTGTTTCTACAAAATGCGTGTTTCATCCAAAATCACTTTAAATGCGGGACTGTCCCGCCCGCACGATGCGAGGCGGTTGGTAATT
This sequence comes from Anneissia japonica, assembly GCF_011630105.1. NCBI lineage: Eukaryota > Metazoa > Echinodermata > Crinoidea > Comatulida > Comatulidae > Anneissia > Anneissia japonica. The sequence goes on from NW_022706284.1 coordinate 225,748, forward strand.
ATGCAGAATGTTTTGATGTTTGGCATGTGTACAACTGATTTTTCAAAGACACATGTAAACACCTAGATCTTCCCCAAGTTTATTCAAAAATATCATTAAGCCTAATCGTTTCCGTCCCTCCTTCAAACATAGTTTTGTGTTTTTAGAAAAATCAGTTGTACGTACGACAGAAGTGGATTTATCAAATTTGTTTCTCCTTCACCGGAGGAGAAACACTAGCTCATTTTGTAGACCCATTTCTATCGTTGATAATTTAATAAGGTGATTAAAGATGAAATCAAATCAAATATTTTTATTTCCATACAATAAGTAATACAATATACAGTAAGAAAAAAACAGTCACCAATTTGCATTTAATTCTTAACTATCCTCAGCACAATTTACCACTTATTAAAGTTAGTCTCTATACGGAATTATTAAAAAGTGATCCTTGGTTGCACACTAAGCAAGTTAGATTTTTAACAGGTTTTACGTGGGCTAACTAACGTTTTCATTTAATTAACTCCACACCTGTCTTCTAAGAATAGGATTGATCAAATCAAAGGCATTTTACGAAAAGTCCATGCTGAGAGATCTGATTGAGGTACGAAATGTCGCCACCACATAGCTCGTTGTTCCTCTAGCTCTGTAAGCGTTGTTCTCTCGACCAATGAAATTAGCTGTACGATAATCTCCGGCCGTTTTGCGGCAAGTTTAAAGGTTTAAACAAAACGGCCGCGCTGTGGTTCCGGTTTTAAAGACCTTAGCTTTCTAGCTGTTTTCCCCCCAGAAATAACTATGATTTTGACCGTTTAAGTGGCTCTGAATATGTGTGACTGATGGTTCATCGTAGGGTAACTATTTTAATAGTGTGTGTTTATTTTAGTTTGTTTTAAGTTCATTACTAAGACTAGGGCCTTGAGGCCTAGGCCTAGGCTAGCTAGGTAGGCGAGGCATATTTTCTTTAAATACTATCCTTGGGCCTAGCTAGCCGCGTACCGTGTAACGTCCGTGTCAGTACGTAGTCTAGTACCTAGGCCTAGGCTAGGTTACGTACTGCACTCCTGTAGCTTAGGCCCTTTGGGCCTAGTTCACTATGACAACTCCCTGGGCCTAGTTACTGGTAATCTATGGTATTGGATACTTAGAAAATAGATAGCCTAGGCCTAGGACTTGCTTTAAAGTTGGTAACCGTTTTCAAGGCCGGATGCGACACTGTATTAATTAGCGCCGACTTAAGCCTGTTTATGCTAACTATCGTAAGTAAAGTAGGGTAGTCTATTATATTGTACTGTTAGGGTGTTCAGGGGAAAATTTCACAATAGGCCAATTGCATTGTAAATGGTTTTATATTGAAGGTCTTGATGAGGTGATTCCTACGGAAGCACCTAAATGCCATTCGACTTGACGACTTGTCAAGATAATTATGTTGTCAAGTCGACATAATATACATATCATGTCGACATGGCGAGATAGATTATCTTGACAAGTCGATATACTAAAAATGTTTTGTTGTCATGACAAGATAGGTTATCTTGACAAGTCGACATACTAAAAATTGTATGTTGTCATGGTGAGATAAATTATCTTGACAAGTCGACATAGTAAAAATGTTATGTTGTCATGGCGAGATAGATTATCTTGACAAGTCGACATAATACATATTGTATGTTGTTATGGCGAGATAGATTATCTTGACAAGTCGACATAGTAAAAATTGTATGTTGTCATGGTGAGATATATTGTCATTGCGAGATAGATTATCTTGGCAAGTCGACATAGTAAAAGTTGTATGTTGTCATGGCGAGATAGATTATATTGACAAGTCAATATAATACATATTGCATGTTCATGGCGAGATAGATTATCTTGGCAAGTCGACATA
>NW_022706284.1:227650-231172 GCF_011630105.1 Anneissia japonica
TTATGTCGACTTGTCAAGATAATCTATCTCGCCATGACAACATACAACTTATATTATGTCGACTTGTCAAGATAATCTATCTCACCATGACAACATACAATTTTTACTATGACGACTTGTCAAGATAATCTATCTCGCCATGTCGACATGATAATATGTATATTATGTCGACTTGACAACATAAATTATCTTGTCAAGTCGTATGGCACTTAGGTGCTTCCGTAGATTCCAATGCAATTTGAATGAAATGAATCGGTCAATTATTTTTTGAGTTACAGCATTTTCTCCGTCTTAATTTGGCCCGTGTATTGGATTGAAGACATTATTCCTATATTAACCATATAGTAAAAATGGGACAAAATTAGTCATTTTTTGGTTTAAAAAAATCACTATTTGTGGTGTAACTCCATTAAAAATTAAAATAACACTACAAAATTTACAGGAAATGAAGTTTGTGGTGTAATACATAAAATCTAAATTTTTGACATTACAGATGTATAAAATTAAATATATTTCTCTCCGGTTACCATGGAAACCGCATTGCGACAAAGCATGATTTATTTAAAAATACACTTTTTTTGCATATACAGTCGAGTCCGCCAAAGTCGACTCTGTTTAAGTCGAAAATTCGCGTCAGTCAAATTTTTGAAAAAGTCCCAATTCTTTCCTATGTATTACTGTAAAAGTCGAATTTTGGCTATATCGACAGAATTTTCCGGTTTTTTAAAAAGTAATTTCAACCACACAAGTCGAAGTTCCAAATTTTGTAGCGCACGTGGAAAAATACAAAGTTCAATCCTTGTTGTATGGCAACAAGTTAGCCAAGGCAAAACTAACATCTCAGACAGCGTGATGTGGAACTTGGCTCACACGATCGTATGTCGTAAGTTGCAGTCTACTCTCACAATACAGACACCCCTCCGGACCGGCTCCAATGTTCAGTTTGTCGTCCAGTTCAGTTTAAAGAACCTGTATTGAACCCATTTTGAACATGATTGTTGTAGTCTGGGCCTAACTATTTAATTAATTTATCAAAGCTCTGGATTCTTTTGACTAGGCCTAGCCTAGCCTACGCAAATTCAACACATTATTTAATATAGTACCTGTTGTTTTGCTGTACTGCTCAGCAAATTTAATTATTACCAATAAAATTGATGCGATTTTTATATTGTTTTTGCGTGCATTTCTTTAGGTCTGATTATGTTTTTTTAAGCACACATTCTTCGTTGGGTAATGCTAGTCGGCAGTCTAGTTGTAAACAGAATAGGTCGCGCCCCCAAAAACTTTGCCTGCCTGCCAATTGGTCCATTTTCGTGGGGTGTTTTGCACTAGACATGTGCTTGGCTGTGATGATCGCCCAAAGTATAGTGCGTGACAGTAAACAAGCTCGGTGTAATCAAGAAGGTTTTGTTAAACAAATTTATAAAACAAAGTAAAAAAGAAACCCTCATGGTATTATTTTAGAGTCAAATCTAAATAAACCTAACAAATTAGATTTTATTCTCTACAAATTTCCTCCGTAATAAAATTAGCAACATGTTTTGAATAGCATCTTGAGGTACATTTGCAATTTACACTGACGAAGCTAACAAATTTTAATTAGTCGTCTACTAAAAAGAGTAACCAGTAGGAACTTGCTTTGTCGAGTTCCGTCTTTATTTCAGGTTGATTCCAAATGGTTTTTAAGAATTAAAAGCAAGAATATACAGTAATTAAAACATTGGAATGCGTACCTAAATTTCACTTCATAATTAACCAACAAAACGTATACTGGCGTGTCATGTTTTAATCAACAGATAATCTCCATGGCAATGCGAATACAGCTAAGCGTCTCGTTTTCACAGTGTGTGGTATGCTTGTCGTTAAACGATGTCTATTTAACTATCGTCTGGTTTTTCCAGTGAGTGTTACCGTCCTGAATTGGACGAATTGTCTGAGATTCGGAATAGGGAGTTTTCAGGAAAGTATTTTATTAAAAGAAGAATAGGAATGATTTTAGGACTTAAAAAAATGTTCTGTTTTGCGTGAAATTCGAGTACACATATTATTGTTCTATGTTTTTTTTCCCAGAGAATTTGCAAGTCGAAATCTGTATAACTCGATCTTTTTATGCCAGTCCCATTAGATTCGACTTAGGTGGAGGTGGAGGTGGAGTCGACTGTATTTTCAACATTTTATTGGAAATGTTAAAGAAATGTTGGCTGCTACCTAATATTAATAATTTTTTTAGAAAAAATATTTAGCTTGTTTTTTCCAGTTGCCATGGAAACTGTATAATGACAAAATGCCATTTTTAACAAAAAACATTTTTCTATGTATTTTCTACATTTTCAGATATCCCCATGAAATATTTTGTAAATGCTGGTTGAGAACATCTTGCATTATATATGATGTCATAAAACAATTAAAAGTATTTTTCAGGTTGCCATTGAAACAAGAAAAAATGTTTACATTTGTGTTGATATCTTTATGAAGAGTTCAGAGAAAACCTGGTGTTATAGAAATTACACATTCAATTGTGTTGCCGTGGAAACAAGATATAATAAATAAAAGAAATTCACAATTTTTAAAATAATTTCCATAATGACGCCATTCTTGACATTTAGTTTGCCTGCAACAGGATTGGTGAGATCATGCAACATCAATTTACATTCCTTAGAAAATGGACCAAGCTGATTTAAATCTTCATCCAAAAGTTCCATTTCGTCACGGAAGTCGTTTAATTGACTGAATTAAATATATCCATTACCTTCTTCAATCAAGAATAATCTAAAAATAAATAATTGAACATTGATTATTAATATTTAAAACTAAATTTAAATTAAAAACACAAGTCATAAAACTTTTTTTAAACCCACCCCTATTTCACATAATGGAACATCCCATTTCAAGACAATTGGCTGCATGCCTGTGTCTGACAATAGATGATACCATTTTATAATAGGGGCTATGAATCAAACGTCTGTGTATATTATAAATTTTAATTATATAAAATAATTATGTAACAGTTATGCAGTACACATAACATTATTAAATATTATAATTGGGTAATTTCATAATGCAGAGTGATTTTTTGTAATTTTTCATACTTATCAAATCCCATCAAGTTTGTTATCAAACTAAAGCTCATTTTATATAGAATTAAGATCTAAAATCAATATTTTGGTATTTCAATGGTAAAATGTGAAAAAAATGATCCAAATACATAGTATTTTTAAATTTTAAAATATAGTAAAAAATAGCTTACTTAAATGCAATTATTATGCAGAATCTATATGTTGGAAAATTCTAAATTCATGTTATTTTACAAAAGAATAGGTACTATTATCATTTTTGAAGGTGAAAATTATAATTTTCAAATAATAAATTATTTTTTTTTGTTTTTAAAAAATTTGGTTAATTTATGTGATTCCGCTACCAAAAAAGGGATTTTTTTAAAATTTCTCCAAAAGTATTGATTTTTCAAAAATGAAAGTACAGGTGATAATAGACTACTGATAGATGTATCAGAAAATAATAGGC
>NW_022706284.1:231625-285109 GCF_011630105.1 Anneissia japonica
TCTAGAGTTGTATAAGAGACAGGATTCCATAGTTATGTAAATATGATAATTATTCCAAGAATTAGAATGGAGTATAAATATGACATTAGATTAAAGTTGAAAAGTTCAGCAAAATAGTGATTCCGCTACCATGAAATTGCCCAATTTTATCCAGAATTCATTGAATTGAGCTCACATACACGCAACTATAAAAGGAATTCTGTAGGCCACATAAAGCGACGTGTTTACATTCACGTAGCCCAGAGATTTAGGTCGCCGCGTTGACCTAAATAATCAGCAGATTTCGTGTTTGACAGGCGAAACTAAAATTCCTCTCTGTGCTTTATTCGTACGCAAATTAATTTTTCCTTTCGGTATATTATTCTAAATAAACTATATTTTGGAAATATACTCACTCATTAAATGTAAATCGAAAACTTTCTGGTAAATTTCGGTATCAAATTTTTGAAATGTATATAACTCAACTTTCCGACAAGCTATTGACCTCGAGTAAATGCTATAAGGTCAAACAGACCCTGCAGAATACTGGGTTCACTCTAACTTTCATTTTTGTTTAGCCAATTGGCTAAAGCTAAAAAAATTGGCTAAAGCTAAAAAAAATTTAGCCAATTGGATATTTGTTTAGCCAAAATTGGCTAAAATGTTAAAAATAGTTTTAGCCACTTATCATGCACTTAAATGGCCTGAGTGAAGTTTCATGCAAATGTTTCGTACGGAAAAAAAAAATCGCGACCTGGCCATTTAAATCATTCAAGCATTCAAGGAAAAACCTCCAAGCTCGAAAGCCATTATTTACCCGACAGTCGGCTGCTTTAGTTCTGTTGTTGTGTGTGCACTTGGGCATTTGGGGCAGGCTAACCACTAGCCGACCGTCGTGAACATAGAAATTACAGTACAGACAGGAATTACAGTACTGCTTCGTATCTGCGCGTAACCTCTCATAATCTGCTCGTAGGTTATGTTTTGAATGTAGCTACGAACCACTACGAAGGTCATTGTTATTTTAATTAGCTTTCCAAACTTCGTAGGCTGGATCAGCACGTGAACAATGTTGCAATTTACTAATAAACAATGTGAGAACTTATTGTTTTGTTATTTCCTACCTTATTATTAGATCGATCATGTTTTAAAACTGTGTTTAGTTCGATAGCTAGGTAACCTAGTGGGCCGTCAGTATGTTCGAATTTCGATGTCATTTAGGCCTACGGCCTACATTTTCCCATATAGAGGAGGACAGCAGACAGTAATTTATACTGTTTAACTTTCCAATTCGGAGAATTTTGATCTGATATTGTTCTGGTAGTAGGAATTTCTTCTTTTAAATAATAATACTGATGACACATCATGTACAAATTATTACGATTTCTACTTAAAGATCACGTTGTTTATTGTTTACCGTAATTTGAAGCAGAACCTGCTAAGCGATCCAATACTAATAAACTACAGAAATCACTACTTTGCCGAAGTAATGCTAGTCATGCTAGACCGCATTTTCTTCATCTTTTACTCACTGTCGCTCAGAGCTTTTCAACATTTGCCAAGAGGTTAACCTTTAACACACTTTACTGTGTTCTTATTGGCGTGCACTCTGTCCGATGCTGGATTTTTTGGGGTTGACAAGATGAACTGGCATTTTGCCGAGTTTTATTTTCCATTGGGTTTTACATGTGACATTCGGTAATTTTACAATTAAAAAATGCAGTATTTTGTGTCGGTACTGTAGTCGTTACCATCCAGCCACTGATTGTTACGCTGCCCACTTTATAATAACAAAATAATTTGCGATGCACACAGTGACATTTGTAGTCACACTAATAGAACAACTCACATAAATGTCGCATGGCACTGGCAATGGAGTAGCGTAAAATGGAGATCTTGATCGTGCCGATGGAAAAATATTTCTATGTAGAGGTCAGATGAAAGAAACAATGTATTTCATCAAGTATTTAAAAAAACCATTTTTATTATTTTTAAGCTTTCGCCAAAATGGCTAAGTAACTTTGTTTTTTTTTTTTCGCCAATTCAAAATTGTTTTCGCCCATGGCGACTTGGCGATCGGTTAGCGTGAACCCAGGAATAACACTGCCACTTGGGAAACCTGTCACTCGCTTTCGTTTTTTGCGGAGAAGCTTCCGAAGTTGCTGGTTCTCGTTGGCCAGAAAGTACGCGATCATTTCAAGTGGGTTGAATAATGGCTCTATATACAGTGATAGTAGTAGTGAACATTAATTTTTAGATATCCAGAAAGCATAGATTATTAGCTTTACATACATACAAAAAAATGTAAAATTAAATAATAATTTCATTTTCAAACCACAATTTGAAAACTGATTGTTTCTGCGCTACTAAACCGCATATATATGATGCGTGTCCTCAATGTGCATTCAAGCGACTGAACACCCTAGTACTGTATCTGTTAAAAAGTCAATTTAAATGATTTTCATTCCCAACCACTGGCAATGGAAAGTTTAGCCTCAATTTCAACTAAACTACCACACACAGTTTTATTGGTTGTTTTACTCCTTTAATTTTAGACCTTTTTGTCTGGATTTATTTTATAAATTATCATGATAATAAGAAATTTCTAACCCAGAACTCACCTTTATTTACCAATTAGAAACAAGGCAGCATTTTAAAAATGTTCAGTCAGCATTTGATAATGTTCATTGAATGTGTTTGACTGTGTATGTTTTTCATTAATATCCAATCAAAACTTTTTCCAAAAAATATTAATGCTAGAAACAATTTTGATCACAGAAGAGTAACAGGTCTAAATGTAAGTTCAAAGGTTTTTATAACAAATAATGTGTCATAATTAATTTTTCAATTAACATTTTTTTCGTAGACTGAGATCGAAATAACACGCTGAGATATTTGGAAAAAATGAGTTGGGTTGATGATGAGTGGAAAGAGGGCCTTTCTCACAAGGCACTCAAGAAGGTACAGGAATTGGAAACAAGCTTAGACAGATTGAGAAAGGATCATAAACAAAAGTTGTTCCAGTTAGATACACTGGATGGTGCGTATAAGAAACAAGTCAGAAAATTGGAGGAAGCAAAAGCAGGAACTACGAACTTGGCACGTGAAAATCAAAGTCTTCTAGAATCATGCCGTGATCTTGAGAATAAACAAGAGAAATTGCAGCAAGAGTTGCACGCCAAAGAGTCTCTTATTGCTTGCATTGAAGGCCAGCTGTCTCACTCAAAGACATCGCTAGCATCAGAGGCTCACAAAACAAGTAAAAACTTCATTCATGTATTAACATGTTTCATTAAATTGTTTTAAAGCTTATTGCATTCCACTGTAGGTAATTTGCATTTTCATGATGGAAAAGGCTGTTCACATGGAAACATAATTTATTGTGCTAATGTTCGGAAAAAGGTTTTTATTTTGCAAAGTAACTGCCAATCAATTAATTTCATGGTATACCATTACCATGTGAATTGCAAATAAAAAAGTTGTTGTACGGTACTGTACTGTATTCAAATGCAATGCATTATCATAGGGCCATTCTGTGTCAGATCACCCAATGGTGAATACCCCACTTACTCAAATGAATATTGGCGAGAGAAAAGCTTAAATTTCAAATACAGTAGAACCCCTCATTTACGTACGGCACGGGCCCAGAGCTGTTCGTAAATGCAGGTATTCGTAAAATCGGGGTTGACCCAAACTCCATATTTGCACTGGTACTACTTACACTGGCATAAACTAGGCTAGGCCTACAGGCCTACGCAGCTAAGTCTGAGGGGGCCTAGGCTTACAGTAGGCAGCTTCTAAGCATTCTGATCCTACTCTAGGCCCTACACAAATTTGTTTTTATCGGACATTTTTACCTTCTTAAATACCTAGATTGTAGATTTTACTCCAACACAACTTCCATAGATACTTGTTTATTATATATATTGATCATTCAATAAAACAATCTAGCACTACAGTATGTTGAATTTTAAAGCTGAAAACGATGTTTGAAAGAGAAGTAAAATTTGTCGCATGCACATGTGTGAAGCCATAAAAAACACTGACTTTAAAGAGGCCCGTTAGAGGGCCTCCTTCACTTGAGAATTACCTAGTACTATATAGTATGGTGTGTTGTGTTCTATGCATGCTAATAACCGTTACAATTAGAGCGGATTTTTTTTTTTTTTAAAATCTTTCACTTAAATGTTTATGACGTCATCACCTTTATTTTACGTTCGTAAAATTGGGAATTTGTTAAATCGGGGTTCGTAAATGAGGGTTTCTACTGTATATCTGAAATTGTTTTGATGGTCTACTGTAGGAGGGTGCATAAAGATTATCAATATGTCACCAAATAATTCATCAGATGTTTCATTGACTATCCAAACCCACTACACACAATCATACACACAGGATATAACAATGATTTTTATAAATTTTAAACTGAATAAATTCTGGCTCATTAGTCTATGCTGGCCTTCTTTCAATAAATGAAAGTCATTCCAGTCTGTCTAGGCTATTACTACCATGTGTTGTTGTTTTGTCATTAAATCCCCCTCAAAAATGGTATGCCTCACACTGTGCACATAACTAATTTTTATGGACAAATTTTCCAGTAAAAATGTTTCAATTGGTAGAACAGTGCTCTAGCCTACTGTACAAACACATTTTTCGGGCCAATTCATAAAGACTTTTGATCATTTTAATTATTTAGTATTATAATTAATAATGATTGATAATGAATGATGTTGATAGATGGTTGTTACTGGTATCATTGAGATTTCATATGACAGTATTAATGTTTCAATTACACAATTCATACTCAAGCAACTTGGCCATGTAGCATTTTTAATACATTACATACTTTTATTTTTTTCTAAATTAAGGTCAAATTAAAGGTGAACTTGAGAGAGCTCAAGCAGAATGTCTAGATGTTGTATCAAAACTAGAACGAATGCAATCAGATTATGGTCGTCTGCAAGAAAATTGCACTCATCAAAAACATCAGATTGATCGTTATGCTGAGAAGAATAAATCATTGGAAGGTGAACTGAAGAAGTTACAACATGAGGTTGATAGGCTGGGTGGCTCCAGATCATACAGTACATCCTCCAGAGGTTCGTCAAATTTTCTCACTGTTATACCCTTTTTAGTTTGCAAAGCTGAGCACATAAGGTGTTGTTTTTTTTTTTTTTTTCAATTTAATTGTTTTAAAATTTTAAATTGCTGTGGTATGTAGTATTTTATCAAAATTGTATTCTTCAGAGAGTTCTTCAGAAGACGAAGGTAAAAGCTTAAGAAAACGACTAATGAGCATGGAAGCTGAAAATGACAAATTAAAGAATGAATTAAAGACATACAGAGATAAGGTAACTTTCCTTTTAATTAATTCTATAGCCCTTGTGCCTTTGTTTACTTTCTGCAAACATGTAATTGAATACCAGCTTGGTTTAACTCTTGAGTAGCAAGCATAATGAGCTATTAGTACAATTCATTAATGGAGCATAGCCACATTGTTATTACACAGCTGGTGGAAAACCCTGGGGTATAGCATTAATTTCAAAATGTCATTTCAGGCCACAGGATTTTAAATTTTATGGGAAACTACTTTTGGTTTCCGTGCCCTGTGATCATGGGAAACTATCCGAAACCGTTTTTAGTGTTCATGGAAAAGTCATGGGAATCCATATTTTCGATACTACAGTAGAACCTCTCATTTACAAACCCCGATTTTACATTCCCGATTTTATGAACGTAAAATCATGTCATTGTTGTCATATAAGTTCCTATTTCATGTACAAATCACACACGCGTGTCAAGAATTAATCGGTAGGCGTGTGCTGGAGTTTATTCACTCGGTCTTAGACGGCTTGCTGTACACTATCAGCGCTCTCTGCTACCATACAAAATGCAGATAGTGCGCTTTGAATACACCGACATTCAACACGGCGATCATACTTCATGTCTGCAGCCGTGAGAAAACTCCGCCCAATGCGCAAGTTTTCGGCATATCGATAGGCGCAAGATTTTTTCATCTCTGAATACACCACCCTCATATCGTAATTTAATAAACCCCCTAATTATCAATGGATTTTATTTATCAAATCTAACTAACGTTAATCTACCATTTCATTATTTCCCCCATAAAATAAGACACTGACACTCACATTTTCTTTTTAACATTATACATTACATAAATGTTAATGGAGGCGTAGAACAATCGTATTGCATACAAACAAACAAAAGTCCAAGCGCCGTGTCTACATCCAATCAGCGCTCTTCTTTTAAAAAGTTGTGAACCCCTGGTTTCCGGGTTATTCTGTAAAGGTAATTTACTTGACGCCACAAGCATATGGATCGAGTGAAAAACGTTGCGTTACTCGCTCTGTTGCAGCGCCCGCGTGGCTGTGTTTCTTCGAAAGCTAGAAGATAAGTCATATTATTGCCTGAGAAAGAGTGAATAAATTTTGTACACACATTAACAAGTACAGTATGCATAGTACTGTACATTATTATGATCTTTATTTTGAAATTCTTTCGACGGCAAGTTGGAATTTTGGCTGCAGTCCAACAAAATGTCAGTCCAGGCCTAGCCTAGCCCAGCCTAGCATATTGGTAGTGTAAATACATAGGAATTTCACACAACCCCAATTTTACATACGGATGGCCTCTGGCCCCGCTCTGTACGTAAATGAGGGGTTTTACTGTACTAGGCCTAGGTCTAAATATAAATAATTTCTTTTTAGTAAATTAGGTCGGTTTTGTCTAAGCCGAAGCCCAGGCATAAGCCTAGGCCTAAAAAAGGCTGCTTTCCACTAGACGAATTTATTCGCGCTAATCGCAAATTTTCACCTATACACATGCACAGTTTAATTTTCTTCACAAGATTATTACTTGCGCAAGCGTATTGGTCAAATTTTTCGATTTTCGCAAATAAATTTGTCTAGCCTAGCCTAGGCCCAGTGGAAAACAGCCTTTTTTAGGCCTAAGCTTAGGCTTAGTCAAAATTGACCTTTACAAAACATTGGAAAAATAAAATTGACTTTAACTTTGTTAATTAATAACAACATAAATCAATTAATCAATGCAAAACATTGTCGACAAAGATAAAAATGCTTACTATTTATTATGTCAACCCGCGGCGGAGATGAGGTCCTGATTAGTCGCACGCATGGGTAATTCCGTCCAAGTACTAATAGAGCAAGCAGTAGTGAGGCGCGATCTGTTGTTATGGTTTTTTTTTCAGTCTAGCGTGGAAGCCATTTTCTCACGATACGATCGGATGGAAGACCTCTGCGATAGGGTCTTGGATCATTTTGGCCACCGCTTATATGAATTGCTGTTCAGAATTAAAAGTATTAACACTTTTCCACTAAAATTATGATTGTGGTGGCTAGGCCAGACATGGGAAACAATTTTTCGTTTCCGTGACTTTTTGGTCACGGTAACCACATGGTACCGGAAACGATCGTTACCGTCAAATCCGGTCGCCTGCATTTTAGCTTTTGTTAAAGTGTGAACAATACATGAATATTATAATTCATTAATTGTCTAATGCAGCTCATTAAATTGAGAAAAAATGTGACCCAAGCTCACAAACAGGCTGTAAACTTGTCCTCAGGCCAAAATGAGTTTTTGTTATAGAACATATCATTTACTTTAAAATGACAGTTAAATGAAGTCAATCGGTTGTCTGGAAGCAAATTTATGACCGTTTGAATAATTGTCATCTTATCAACTTTCTTAAATCAACCTCTTAGAGTTGGAATTTTACACTTCAGGAATAGTAAGATTAATAGTTACACTTTATTTATTACACAAAAACCCAATTCACACAAAATTCACGTTTTACGCCCTATTCTTGGTATTGAGGCTTGTTTCTCAATACAGTGCACTGCGAATTTACAGCCCGTTTGTGAGCTTGGGTCACAAATTAGTTTGGCAAAAATATGCCAACCTTTCTCTGAGGTTAGCAGTCTTTGCAAGTTTTTAGTCCCTACATGTAGGCCTATACAAGCCTCAAATTTTACGGCGACAACCGCGCCCATTGCCGCAGGTTGGCCTTGGTGCCCCTCAAAATGAAGCACGACGACGGCCACTACTTTCCTGCCCTTTTGCAGCCTTGGCCTCGGTGCCCTCATGACACTTAATATAGATCATTTGACACGTAAAATCTAAGTAAGAACGCAAAATCGTAGGTCATGTAAGCTAGCCTAGGCCATGTTGCAGTGACAGAACAGAACATGTGAGAATTTCCATGTGTGTTGATACGAACGTTTTGCGGTTACCGTTCTGTGCGCATGCGTTTTACTCTAGCGGTTATTGCAATATAAACATGGGCTTATTCGACTGGTTCATTTCGTTGGAACGAATATTCGTTGAGTATTATTCTCATTCGACTGGTCCGTATTAATAGACTTTTCGTTGACAACGATTGTTGACAACGAAAATTAACGTAAACCAGAGTGCGTTAATCAGCGTAAGTTATCCATGTGACCAAGGAGAAACATGGCCGATTGGTGATTTTTTTTTTAACAACATTTGCGTTAATATAATTTAGATTATATTTCATAAAATAAACATAATATTTACCCACATGGATTCAAAAAATTATTGTAGGCAAACAGAATAAAAACTGGATGAAAATATTTCTTTTAACGAAAAACCCATACTACCACAAGTTGAAGCAATCTTGATTACTCAACGTGTATCGCTGTAACTATACAGCCATTTTGTTTTGTCGAGTATTTACAAGTTTTCTATTCGACTGGTCATCTTCATTGAGTAGGATGATACCGCTGCACAGGTGGGCATGGTTTAACAAAGAACGACCAGTCGAATACGGCCTTTGTATAGTTGTAAACGTGTGCTTGCTGCACAGCTAACTTTGGGCGATCTTACGTCATCGCAGCTTTTGCAGCCATTTTAGAGTTGTGGCTTCCTCTCCGATGACGACGGACTGAGCAACAACACAAAGATATTGAACTTGAAATTTGACTGTTTTGTACGATCGCCGACTGCCGCAGTATATTCCTACACTGAATCGATAATAATAGTTAATACTCTAAACAAGGTCATATTACCATTGACAACTATGGCTTGGCCTAGGCCTAGCTTGCCTAGCCTGGCTACGACGAATCAAGGCACTCGCGAGAAATTAGTACTGAGGCTAAATCAAATTTTGCCTTCGGTGCCCTTTTATACTTCAAATTTTGGCCTTGGTGCCTTTCCATTTGGCCTTGGTGCCTTTCAAAATCATGTCATACCGGAGGCCATTTGGCCTTGCCCATAAAATCCCCAAATTTGAGGCCTGAGTAAGCCTAGCCTAGGCTAGGCTAGGTAGGAGGTCTACTAGGCATAGCCAGACTAGGGTCTAGTAGGCTAGGCCTAAAACAACTGCCAATTGAAGCCTAGGTTGTAACCTATTTGTCTTGGCTTCATCATAGTAAATTATTATTATCATGTCTGAAACATTGTTTATTTTAAAAAGAACCAAATTAAATATGTTGCCTTTACTACCGATCGCATCGTCCCGTGACTTCGTCAACAAACACATGTGAGGAAAGCGATTTTTTTTCTGCACACTGCTTTCTTAGCTTGTTGCATGCAAGCAAAGAGTATACAACTGCAAGAGGTCCGACTGCCCTTATTTTGTATACAGGCAATGGAACGTTAAAAAAGTACTCCCAAAGGGGGGGTGTCCTTCATTTAGAATGTAAAAGGCGTTCGTATCGAACGCGTGCTGCTTTTCGAATTCCAGCATACATTCTAGACACGCAGCACGCGTTCGATAAGAACGCACTTCACGTTCTTTTAAGGTCCACGCCCCTTTTGGGTAGTACTTTTTGAAATAGGATTGCGTTCCAAAGAATCCCCGGCAGTCGGACCTCTTGCAGTTTTATACTCTTTGACACAAGCTTTAAAAAAATTAATGTTGGTGGCGCACTTTACATTATGTTCCTGGTGCTCAAGATGGGGAAAAAACGATCGTTCTTCGTCGATTACAGGCATTTTTAGTCGATTTTCAATTAAAAAATAAATAAATAAATTTAATAAAATTTGTATTAGTTTTTGTAGATCAGTTTAGTCTAGCTTTAGTTTAATACTAGGCTAATTACAAGATATTTTGTATAGATATTCCAACTAGTAATCATGTTTTTTTAATTTGCTGGTTTGTGAATTTTTACCTAGCAATTATGACAAACCTACTAGCAAATTGCTAGTTTGCTAGCGTGAATTTCGAGCCATGCTGTACGGAATAACCCGGAAACCAGGGGTTCACAACTTTTTAAAAGAAGAGCGCTGATTGGCTGTAGACACGGCGCTTGGACTTTTTTGTATGTAATACGATCGTTCTATGCCTAAATTAACATTTATGTAATGAATAATAAAGTTAAAAAGAAAATGTGGGTGTCAGTGTTTTATTTTATGGGAGAAATAATGAAATGGTAGATTAACATTAGTGAGATTTGATAAATAAAATCCATTTTTAATTAAATTATAAATCAATCCTAAATGTGACTGTAGGCCTATATGCTATATTGTAATCTCTCTTTATATATCATTGGTTAAAATTAATTTGGTAGTGGGTTAATTACGAAGATTATTTTGTCTTTTCTATTACATAAATGTTAGGGCTAAGACACACATGATTTAAATCATGCGGCTATCGATTTGCGACAACTTACGCCTTGGGCTGAGTTTTCTCACGGCTGCAGACATGAAGTATGATCACCGTCTTGAATGTCGTATTCAAAGCGCACTACAGTATCTGCATTTTGTATTGTAGTGGAGATCGCTGATAGTGTACAGCAAACCATCTAAAACTGAGTGAATAAACTCCAGCATGCGCCTAATGATTAATTCTTGACACGCATGTGTGTTTTGTACATGAAATATGAACTTCATTTATGACAACAATGACATGATTTTACTTTCGTAAAATCAGGAACTTGTAAAATCGGGGTTCGTAAATGAGGGGTTCTACTTTATATGTGTTATTTTAATAGTGTACTATAGGGGCATTCCACAGTATTTGGTCTGTGAGGGTTAAATTTTAATTCTCAATTGTTAATATAAATTTTGGCTAATTCTCAAAGTAGATATATCAAAGTTAGATAAAAAAAACTTTTCATTTTTTTGATGGATATTTTTTGAGTTATTTGATATTAAATATTAAAAATGTATATTTTGTGTCACGGACGCGGCATTAAAAAATGCTAAATATTTCTTAAACAGTAAATCTGATAACAAAACTTTGGTGCAGACACAGTTACCTTGTACTTCCTCTCTTATAAAATCATGTGTTTGGTTGAAATTTGTTATTCATTTCATACTTACACATCAAAATTCATTACTGTCCCATCCATGACATTTGAGGAGGTTTTTTTACATTCATTAGGAAAGTAATGCTATGAAAAATTTAATAATCAATTTTCTCCTACTAGAGACTATAACTTAATATTTTATCAACCAATTTGTAGATAATATTTTGTTTAACCTGCCTTTAATATAATATTTAAAAAACAAATTGTCACGGACAGGACAGATTTTGTCACAGACAAGCCAGTTTTGTCACGGACGGGACACTTAAAAAATTACATTAGCCTATTAAAATGAATATTGTACAAACAGTTTCAGTGAAAGTTTTGACTTGCCAAGCAGTTTTTGAAGCAAAGAAATCTAGCATAAAAATTCTGGCTTGGCAATATAAAGATAATTATACAGCATCAATGCAAGTGATGCAAGTGTAATATAAGTTCATCAATAATACAACAATTAGCAGAAAGTGAGATTAAACAAGATGTAACATTTCTTCCAGGTTGAAACTTCAAGCACAGGACAAAGAGATCTTTTGTCTTTTGATAACTCTGTCCCAGCCCCAGTTGTAGATCTGCTTTCTTTTGATCCATCTCCAAAGAAACAGTCTACTGATTTGCTTTTGTTTGAGCCACAACCAAGTAAGGCTGCAGTAGTGGACCTGTTGGGTGGTGATCAGGATTTTTTTGGTGGACCAACATGTGGACTGATAAACCATAATCCACTGATGAATTCTTCTACAAATGATGTTGAATTGGAAAAGCTCCAAAAAATGGTAGAAAACCTGGAAAAAGAAAAGGAAGGTACTGTATTGAGGTTTTATCAAAAAATGTACTGCCAGGTCCAGCTTCAGTAGTTCATTTTCCTATGTTTTTATTATTTAAATTTCTTTGTAAATTTAAGAAAGTAGACCATATAATTGTTGGTAAGGTCAGAATTTTTTTTGTATATAGGTGGTAAATCAGCAAAAAATAAAATGGATTTTTGGTGGTGTCTCATTGGAAATATTATTGATTTTGTCCAGTAGCTTAATATGGTCCATGTGTACATATTCTGCAATTTATATACAGTATATCTATAGACCTGTTTTTTCATGCATCTGATACCTTGGGTCATCCCTTTTGGCCATATAACAAAAATCTAATAAGTTTTGCATATAAAGGTACTAGAATTAAATTAGTATTAATGCAGGAGAGTTGAATTTGTTCTCAAATTACTCAGAATACATGTATTTCCTTTAGCTGACTGTAATGTTTACTTCAAATACTACTGGGAAAATATTTATTACCAAAAAACCCTGTTTTTATGGCAAAAACATGATTTTTATAATTTTTTTAATTTTCAGGGCCATCTAAAGCTAAAGAGCTAAAGTGACAATTATAGATCACAAATAAAATATTTTTTTTGAATTTTTATTTGTTATCTATAAAAACATACTTAACCCTTGGCGTGTGGCGTCACGACGACGCCCTCTTTGACCATAATTCATAGCGAGGGGCATTGTACGTACGCCTTGTATAGATTTCTTGATAATTATTGCTGCGAAGCAGCCAATTCATATTCTTGACAGCAATTTAACCTCTGAAAGGTCATTGTTTGTCAAAAAACAAGGGTCAAGACTGAAAAGCGGAGTTTCCTTTTTTCGTTCTGCCGGGTAAAATAAATTACTTTAGGCGACGTTTGTAGACTAACCAACACATACCAACGTCCTAGACTAGGATGGTATAGGCCTAGCCTTGAAGGGACGAAGGTCCCAATGAAAAACAACGTCGATCCTTGATGACTAACATTGTCTATTTAACATCACAATAATTAACTATGATAGACCTATAGTTGTTTTTTGAATTGTACTCCACAAATCTCAGCCGATGCCTCGCACAACTCGAGTAACGTCTCGTATCTATTGTCATGGCTCATTGGCTCACACTTGCGATGTCTCGCACTTGTGATCAAATAACACGCTAGCTCACACTTTGGCAACACTCTTTGGCAGTCAACTCGCCCCTAGAAAACCCGCCCTTGGAAACTTGCCCCATAAAAAAATGCACACTTCCTAGACCATGCAGTCTTCAAAATAAAAATTGTAACCTTTGGTAATCAACTACATTTTCCACATACATAGAAATTTTTGAAACTTTATTAAAAAAAACCTAAACCATAATTCACCACTATAGACACTTTTTGACAAAAATGAACTTTGTTACCCAATGAGAAGTGTTCTAATATAGACAATGGGTCGTGTCTCATATTATTTGTTATATTTTTATTATTCAGTATTTTCACTTGACTCGCATAAATAATTTTGTTCGAAGAACATTTATATGCATTTGTACTTCGCAGCACTTTACTTGCAATTTGCAATTTCTAGTTTTATAGGTAGGCTGCACGCTATAGGATTTTTTGAGAGTGATGTAGGAGTATTTCTGTAGAGGGCCTCCTGTATTCAGACCAAATAAAATGCCTGCGGCCAGTAAAAATCTGACATTTAGTGTAGATGTAATTTCTCAGCTTTGGTACAGCCTCAGGCAATGGTAATAGGGCAGACTGGAAAGGGTTAATTTACTTAAATAAAATCATCGGTTTTGGTAAACTTCATGCAAAAATTAAAAACTTTAGTGTCAAATTGCTCGTAAAATACAGTGTTCTCCCCAGGATTTTTTAAAACTGTATAAAGGGAAAACGTGCGGCGACACCACGTTCACAGAGATCACAAGTTGGAAAAGCAAAAAATAGGGAGATGTTTTCGTGAAACGATCGCCTCCTATAGCGACGCGCTGTGACGCCTTACAATGCGCTGCGCAACATGAAAGTATTACACAAAAAGATTGCAGATGCCCTAAAATATAAATTTATAAATATTAATATTATCTATTAAGCATTGTGCTAGTAGAGCGCTTTGGCAGCAGTCAACAAGGCTTGGTTCATGCTTGGCATATGAGAGGCTACAGCTGATTTACTACATCTCTTCAAATATAGAATTCTAGCAAAGTAACTGCAACTTGCTGAGAAATTAAAAACATATATTTTAATTTAGTAAATCATACTACATGTTTTAGGTCAGCATTTATGTCTAGCCTATAATAACTGGTACTTAATGCCATGAAGAAACGTTAAATCTTGCC
This sequence comes from Anneissia japonica, assembly GCF_011630105.1. Classification (NCBI taxonomy): domain Eukaryota; kingdom Metazoa; phylum Echinodermata; class Crinoidea; order Comatulida; family Comatulidae; genus Anneissia; species Anneissia japonica. The sequence continues at coordinate 246,028 of NW_022706284.1, forward strand.
TTGCTAGGCTCCATCTATACGTGCGTAACTAGACCCAAGGCCGCAGAGTCTGGGCCACCACACACAACTTACAACTCCCTGGTCAAGCTTATGACATTTTTATGGCTGTGCGAGTGCCATAATATATTGGCTTAAGATAATAAATTTTGTTTCATTGCTCTATGACATCGTTGAATTTAAATTTTTTGTGGAATTTTCAGGATATTTTAAAAAATCGGGAGAAAATAATAAAAATCGGAAGGAGGGAGACGGCCTAAAATATCGGGAGAAACCCGCGATTTTCGGCATATAGGTCTAATAAGCTAAATAATAATTCATTGTTAAGACAACAATTAATAAACATTTTCTTTTTTGTAGAGATTTATTTATTATCACTTAGCCATGATAATTTAGTATTAGACAAATTCGAGCAAGTGTAAGAAAAAATTGATGCACAAGGAGAGAAAGCACATGGTTACCCTTTCACCTAGTGCCAGTGGTGCATGATTTGTGTTTGTTTTTTGGATAAGGGCCAACTTTCACTGCCTAGGATTGAGAATGTCGGAGTAGTTGATGTTGTATATTAGTAATAGGACATAAAAAAACCTATGTCATCATGGGTATCCATGGAACACAAATAATAGACTGTGTTTTAAATAGGTTAAATAGAAAGTGTGATGTAGGCATCGATGATAAGTACCGTAAGACTGCTGGGAAAGTAATAAGAAAGTGATGGCGAAGACCATGTTCCAAACTTTCTGCATTGCAAAATGTACTTTGAACATTGTATGGATGTCCTACAAAGATGCCTTAATGCCTCCAACGGTAGATTTTAACAATTTTTTACCGCAAAGAATATTGAAGCTAGGCATATAATAAGATTTATTGATTTTCTAATTTTCGCATTGTAAGATTCTCTTTTGCATTATGTGCAACTTTAAGTTCGCCCAATAATATAGTGGGCCATCAATCTGGACAACATTGGGCCTAGCTGAAGTGAGACAAATATAGTTTAGAATCTGTCTCTTATACACATCTAGATGTGTATAAGAGACAGCTTGGAAACTTGCCCCATAAAAAAATGCACACTTCCTAGACCATGGAGTCTTCAAAATAAAAATTGTAACCTTTGGTAATCAACTACATTTTCCACATACATAGAAATTAAAAAAAAAAAAAAAAAAATGACAGAAGAGAGTAGTTTATGGATTAACTTGCATATAAAACAAAGACCGAGGCTAGGCCTAGTATCAAAACCAGTCCAGTTTCTAGGCTAATCGTCACATAGTCATATCTCAGCCAGTCAACAAGTCCAGGTCTAGCTAAGAGAACTGCGTGGAATAGTACTACATAATACCAATCTTCCTACCAATTCACGCATTGCCTGCCCAGTGTAATTGTTGTAGGGGTAAGCGTTATACGCCTTGATGTAGGCCCTACTACTGAACTGCACAGGAGGCCTAGGCCTGTAAATATTACTATTACTATATATTATGTAAGGCATGCTGTTGCCTCGTTTATTCTCTGAGAATTTCCCCTTTTCGATTCATAGACGAGTTTGATAACATCCTAGTATCACTATCAAGGCACAGTTTCTTGAATTTATCATCGTCAAACAACTGTGGTCTCCCATTTTTCCTTCGATTCTTAAGTAGCAAATGATACCGCATAACAACGACAACCGACCCAATCGTCTCAACTCGTCCATCCTCCTAGCCGGGCTGGGAATGAATCCCGCTGGGCTGGCATAGTAGGTACCTTCTCCTGTCGACGATTTCCCAACGATATAGGGCATAGGCCTCACCTCTGGCTCAAAGACATCCATAGCTAGACCTAGATCGATCAAATCTACCACCAAACCTTCCCATCTATCTTTCCACCATTACTACTCAACCAAAATAGGCCTACTGTTTAGTTTTTTTATTCATCATACTTGTCATCTTCTCGCTCACTTGCTTTTTTACATGAAAGGATCGGAGCGAGCGAGAGCAGCAGAATGTATTGGCAATTTAGCGCATTCGCAAAGCTCAGAGCGATTGACTTCCCGGAAAGTGAAAAAAATCAAGTGGGTACGGTGGAGAATAAACGATAATTGCGAAGAAATACGTACTTGACGTAAAATAAAAACTCCAGAAACGAAAAGTTCGACTAAATTCACCCCAGTTCAGTCATAAAGTGTAATTTTTTGCCCTATTGTTTGTTTGTTATGAGTTTTTCAAAATGCCTGCTCTTTAAAAGGTCATTTGTGTGCAAAAGAATAGGAATTTTGCTGGGTAGGGTAAGTTTACCTATACCCCCACTTTCAAAAAAGTACTTTTGTTCAAAAAAATCATGTAGCAAAACAAAATTCAGAAAAATCCCGAAACATAGGTGAATCAATAGGTTGATAATAAACATAATTTATAATCAATACAAAATTTTTGCCCAGAGCTGGCTGGACGTTTCAATCGTCCCAATTAATTTTAATCCTGCATTAGCTGATAATTTAATCTGCCTATTCAGTGTAATACGGCCTAAAAATTTAGTTCGTTTCTCTTTTACTGATTGAATATTGCATTACATTTATTTTTGTTATCGTTTATGGCTAAATGGAAACTTTTATCAGGCCTGGGCATAAGACCCATTTTGACTGCTGCCTTTATTGAAGTTGTAAAATAGTTGTTGATGATTGTCATGGTTCGATGATATAATAGTGATATTGTCTGCAAAGACTTAATAGCCAGCGGTTTTGATTTTGTTATTTATTGTTTCTAACAACTTCCGACGAATTTTAGGCAGTGGTCGTGTAGGAGGCACACTTTTCCTGAATTTTCTATCTGAGCCCCCAATTTCCTCTTCTTGTTTCCCTATATGAGGCATGTTGTGGCGAAATGGTAAAGTTGTCACACAGTCCAGTAATGAGTAAATGAGCTATAAAATATGGGACCTCAAAAAATTGATAAAAAATCCAAATTTGTTTTTCACTATAGGTCAACAGTTTAATGTCTTATTAATCATGTCCCAAAGTATTAGTTCTGGAAGTGGTTAACAAATTGTTTATTTAACGTTACTTTTCATAGTTCATTCAATTAAACAATGTATGCACAAATAACTTTGAAAGGCAATTACTCAAAATCCTGTTTATCTTGACTCTTAAAGTACTGTACTTTTACTTTACAATAACTTAGGTTTGAAATGTCCAATTTGAATGAATGATCCCTCATTTTAAAGATCACATTCTCAGGTATTTGAAAATACCAATAACTTGAATTTAAATTTTTGCTACAACTTAGTCATTTTGCCACAACATGCCTCATATACTTTACTGAAAGTTTACCAACTAATAGAATCTTACACACCTCTGCTAAATGCCAACCAACTGCTGGAGCATCACATTCAATATAAATTTAGGAATCAGTCTAAGAAATAGGTAGACTTAGCACAGCCATGGCACAGCACAGTGAAACATGGTCCCAACATTGTTGATGCTGTAAATAACTCATACAAGGTTTATCGGTAAATTTAAGCTTTAAACTAAGCTTAAACTTTTTTTCTGGATAAAGCTGTAATGGGGCCGTTACAGCTTATTGCTCTGGGGAGAACATTGCAATACATGTTTTTCTTAACATTGTAACTGGAACATTTTTCTCTGAAAATTACCAGGAAAATATCTATACTAAAAAACCCGCTTTTAGGGCAAATTATGATTTTTTAAATAATTTTCAAGGCCATCAAATGCTTTTTATAATGTTCCAGGCCATCAAATGTTTTAATTCATTCAATTCTGGCAACTGGTATCTAAAGTGACAGTAATAAATGACACAACTAAATGCCATTATATATTTTTTTTATGTTTACTATATGCATAAAAATATACATAATTTTACTTTTAAAAAGCTTGTTTTAGTAAAACTTTTATTTCCTGTGTGTCTGTTTTTAGAGTTAAGATGTAGTAGTCATAAACTTGAACTTCAAGTTCAGACAAAGGAAAAAGAAGCTGCTAATCTGAAGACCGAAGTTCAAGATCACCGCAATCATTTAGAAGAATACAAAAAAGAAATGCTGCAAAAAGATGAAAGAATAAGTAATCTGATAGTAGAGAGCAACAACGAAAGTTCTAGAACTAAGGAAGCTAACACTAAGGTACATAATGCTTTTTTTTTTAAATATATGAAATACATTTCTACGTGTATATTTGCAGAGGCGGATTTAGAAAGGGGCATGGGAGCACATGTTCCCGGTTTTGCTGCTGCCGGTGCTAACTTACTTTTAGCGCCCAAGTTCAAGGTAATTAGATTCTGTCCTCAGATACTAGACCTCAACAAACCAAGACAATTTGGTTGTACATTCTTTATATGTTTAATTTCAAATCATCAAACAATATATACCACAACTTGTTTTTATTCATTAAATGGTGTGGTATATAACACAATTTACATTATTTTTAGATTTCCTTATATTTTCCACATAATATATATTTCACTTTCAACAACATGCAATATAAGGTGTGCAGATTATACGTCTACAAAATGACCATATTAAACGTTAAATTTATATTTTGGTTTATTTTTGATAATAGCTGACATGTCTATATGAACTTATATATTTAAACAGCCAGATATAAATACGCAACTGTCACAAAGTATTAGGCTTTTTTAGAGAAGTGCTTCAATTCCAAATCTCATTGAAACCATCTTACTTTTGCAGTGCTTGTGTCATACCGACGGATAATAAGAGTCGCGACACACGAATTGGTGCCAACACGTAGTTGGTCCTTCACCTTGTATAATAATAGTCCTATCAGCACAACCATCGACCAAACCGTCACAATTACAGCAATTATGTGTCTCACTGAGCAATAACCAAATCAACAGACAAACAGCACAGTAACTCTGCAATTTAACATCAAAACATTGCATAATGATTTCATTATTACATAACCATAATAAAATGCATTCATTAACAATAACATTGTTAATTTGACATATATATATATATATATATATAATAATATATATATATATATATATATCAAAGCTCCACGATAATAATATCTCTGTTTTAACATTTGGACATTATAAAATCTTTGCATAGGACTATATTTATGTTACCACCTGAACGACATTTGAAACATTTAACAATGCATTTCCCAAATGTACATATATCCATGACTTTTATTTTAACTAACATCATATATTCGTATTTTACAGTTGATGTATTTTATAAACTCACTGAAACAATAAACTCGTGTTTTTGATAGTAACTTGTTAACATGACGTCCATTTTTAGAGTCTCCAGACTTCTATCGTCACTTTGGGTCACACCCACATGAACCACGTCATTTAACATTCTTGTGGCAACCACGACATAACGACGGAACACCAGTCTTACTCGCCAAAATTGCACTATAAAATTTAACAGATAGGCCTGCAAGACGCGCAGGCTTCCACCTATCACAATTTGTGATAGGCCTGCGTAACGCGCAGGCTTTACACTAGGCATTTTTCGTTTTGACTACGCGGCCAGTCTACTACGAACTAATGGACCGTGACGGCAATGCCAAGACACTGTTCGCGTACTACACCAAGAGCTGTTTTCATTTTTTAAAGCGACTACGACGACGCAGCACATGTACGTAGGCCTACGGAGAGGGCGTTATTAGTCGACTATGATTTTATTACCAGGGAATAATGTTCCCTTGTTTTATATTTGAAAAAGGAAATGTGAAAAAAAAAAAAAACCTTTAGTCAATTAATACTACAAAATAAAAAGTTTCCAGAAAACACTGAGTGATGTATCGCTGTTGGCTAGGATAGGCCTACAGGCTCGGCCTAGCCTAGGCCTAGGTGTCAAAAAAGAGTCGGGAACCGGGGGAAGAGGGGTGTCGGGCCTACTCAGGCAATTTGCCAAATGAAACGATGATGTTCAAATAAATGTACATAATAATTTTAAACAGAGGTATTTATATAGCAAGGCTTGGTCCACGATATCATGGCCGCAGATGCCCTAGCTAGCAGCACCAGATAATGTGTTTTTTCCTACCCGAAATCCACCCTGACAAGGCTAGGCCTAGCCTAGGCTAAGCCTAAGAGGCCCCTTTTTTCACTATCCTTTGATTTACCTAATTTTATGCTGCGACTATTCATTCCTCATTTATTGTATGTGTATAAATAGGCCTTCATAAAACATTTAATTACTCACTTGTTTTAATAATAATTATTGAACAAACAATGCTCGATCGCGGATGCGATGAAAATTGCAACCCCCAACAAAAAAATTACCAGCAGTTTGCCAAACAATCCGGTTATTTGATTTGTCAATATTAGGGTAGTCGCCAGTACGCCAAATTCAGATTGGGTTTTTGTCGCGGAAGCTATCACAACGCCGATTTAGCCAGTAAGGTTTGTGAGCATGCGCAGCTGTCTGTTATGCTTTATTAGTTCGTAGTAGACTGGCCGCGTAGTCAAAACGAAAAATGCCTACTTATCAGACCATGTCCGTCACTCTTGAAATGGCAAGTTAGTATGAATTTTTACACGCGGCATTGAATCAATTGAAGAATCGCAATCGCACCTGAATATTTAAATTCATCTCGCGTGCTTTATTATTGAGGGTGCTATTTATTAATTAATCTCAAAATAATCTAGTGCAAAACGTTATCCAGGTTAAACGTAAGAACCGGTTTTTCTTTTTTTTTTAACATAAAATAATACAAGTGGCATACAAATACTAAATGTTACAATAGTACACAAACTGAACACAATTCATACCATTATTGGATACTTATTTATCTATATAATTATATTACATCTAGGCCTATATGAAATAGTTGCCTCCTTGTTTCAAAATTTATGGATCCACCCCTGGTTTGACAAAAACTTTTAACACCAGTTTCAAACACAATTTTTTTTTCATATTGTACTACTGTATTTTTGTATTTGCTGTATAGAGCAAAAAGAGTGTCACAAGGCAAAAATTAAAACAATCGGTTGTATTGCCCATCTTCAACCAAACAAAAGTTGTTTATGATCAGGCAACCTATAGTTTGTGATTGTACAATTTGTAAATTAATTTTATGGAAAACAAGGAATATAACTGAAAAGATTTGCTTTTAGTTACTAATTATATTCTAACAGCAACTACCATAACACACTTTATAAATATTTATATTTGCAGCTTGCTGAATCTGAAAGAAAATTGAAACTCATTGCACAAGAAATGGAGTGCCAGCGACATAATTTTGAGGCTGTTAGGCAATCTCTTGATCAGAAACTTAAGGAGAAGGAAAAATCACATAAAATGGAAGTTTCAGAGCAAGTACAGGCCAACATTCTTATGGAAAAGCAATTGAATGAAACAAAAAACAAGATGCAACAAGAAGTGAATCACTTGACAAATGAGCGCAACAATTTACAGACTCAACTTGAAAGAATGCAAAGTAAGAGTACAAAAGCTGAACTTGAGGTTAATGACCTTAAGCTAAAGGTTAATGTCTCAGAGCAAAGTATGCGATCACATGAAATAACAGAAACTCAACTGAACAAGAAGATTTCAGAAATCACAAAGGAGAAAGATATGTTGGCTTCCAGATTGGAGCAGAGTACTTTCAAGTTGACTAATCTAGAAGATCAGCTCAAGAAAGTGAAGCAAGAACTTTCACAAAATGAAGGAACCATCAATAACCTACAAAGGAAAGAATCTGAGAAGGAAGCAGCCATGGCATCAATGGGAGTTAAGTATGATGGCAAAATCAAAGAATTGAGTAACATGCTAGAAAATCTGAAAATACAGTGTGCTGATCTTCAGAATAAATTGTCATCTGCTGAAGATATCATGAAGAAACGTGAATGCGAAGTTAGTAAGGTAAATGTAAAGTTGGACTCTCTTAAGATGGAGAAGGAAGTTATGACAGAGCAAATGCAGAAGAAAGAAAAGGAAGATAGCTCATTACAAGAATCATTGTCTTCTTTAAAACAAAGTCACCAAGATTTACTAAATACAGTTAAAAGAGAAAAAGAAGCAGCTAAAAAGTTAGAAAATATGGTAGAAGAAAAGGATGTTAAACTTGCAGAGTTAGAAATATCTTCATCTGAAATGGCTAAAAATATTTCCAATTTGAAGAGACAAGAAGGGGAGCTCAAGCAAGAGTGCCAGTGCATGTTAAATGCACTTATGAAAGAGAAAGAGACTGTCAAGAAGTTCCAGATTCAAGTAGAAGAATATGAGAGTAAAGCTTCAGAGCTTAAAGAATGTATTTCCAGTGGAATTGAAAGGGCTAGCCAGCTGCAGAAGCAAGAAGAATCTCTGAAACAACAATATGAAGAAACATTAAGAATGTATAATATGGAAAAAGAAGAAATTAAAGGGTGTAAACTTACTTTAGAAGAGAAGGACAACAAGATCACAGAACTCGCAGCATCAATTGAAAATGAATTACTGAAGGTTTGTAGTCTACAAAAGCAAGAAGCAGATCATCTTGCCAGTATTGAAGCACTGAAAGCAACTGTTGTATCTCATGTTTCTGAAATTTCTACATTAGAATCTAAGAACAAAAAATTGTGTGAGCTTGCGGATGCAAAGAGCACTGAAGTAAGGGATTTGACTGACAGGTTACAGGTGATATCTTCTGAAGCAGAACATTTTAGAGCAAGATTGGAGACTGCACAGGTAGAACTCCAAGATGTTTCAAAAAACAAAAGGTAAGACCATAAATATGCTACTTTTAATAATGTGCCAAAACAATTCCGCCATAGGTTTCTACCATTATGTAAAATTTTAGTAGTGGTTTTAAAAATGGTTATGAGTTTATTGCTAGGCTCATTAATTTAAAAAATAACTGTATTTAACTGAACTGCAATCTCTAAAATATAATTAAATATTGAAATTGCTTACACAGTGCTATGGATGATACATGTGAAAATCTTAAGTGTCTACTTATCGGAAAAGACGAGAAGCTTGAGAAATTGGATGCAGATTTGACAACAAGGAAGAAACTCTGTCAAGAACTTGAACAAAAAATGCATGGTAAGAATTACTACGTACCAACATGTTAGTTTAGCAGGGGACAAAATGTTTCTGTAGTTCATGTGTCTCAGTGTGATTCTTCACTGAAATGCTCAGTTGAACTGTTTATAATAGTAATTCATTGCCATTTCAGAAGTAATATCATTAGGCAAGGAGAAGGAAGCAGAATTGTTGGAAGCAAAATCAAGGTCAGATGAATCTCTTAGAAAACTTTCTGAAGAAGTTGAAGTCCATATTAAATCAGCACTGGAAAGCCAGCAGAAATTGGAGGAAGCAGTGTCAAATGTTGAGCACATTAGTGGACTTCTTGTTGAGAGGGACCAGCAAATAGGCAACTTGGATGATGAAATCAAGAATCTAAAAACTGAAGCTTTGGCTGCTTGTCAGAGAGAAGCAAAAGTAAGAGAGTTATTAGCTGAAACATCTAAAGAACATGATTCTCTAAAATTACAAAATGAAGAAGTAGGTGTAAAGATAATGGCTGCAAAAAAAGAAATCGAAGCTAAAGAGGAAGAGTTGCTTCTAAAGGATATTGAAGTCCAGCAATTACAAGATGTTATGTTAAATAATAAGAAAGAATTTGAAGAGCTAACAGCCAAACTTGAAGAGGTCCATCAACACAACACAATGGTGGTTGAGGAAAAAGAAACCAAGATTCAGTTATTGTCTACTGAATGCAGTGAAGTATCCTGTGAGCTCAAGAACATGGGTGAGGCATTACAGAAATTGGAAATAATAACAAAGGATACTATACAAGAAAATGAAAACCTTAAGGATAAGGTGGCTGGACTTGAAGTAGTAGTTAATGCTAAAATGATGGTCATAAAAAAGCAATCTGCAGAGATGCTTGAACTCCAGGAGCAAATTGAGAATGTGTCTTCTACATATGAAAAAACAGTTGCAGACTTCAAAACAACCAACGAATATTTGACTAATGAGAGTGAACAAATAAAAGAGATAATTCACAACAAAGAAGATGAGATTACGAAATTAAAGTCCTCATTTGAGCAAACATCCAATTATTTGGAAGACACAAAAGCAGAATTGTCTACAAAAGTAACAGAGTTTGAAGGGTTAAAGAAAAATATGGAGATGATTAAGGAGCAATTAGTCCAAAGCAAAGATACCATTTCATCAAAGGAGAAGGAAAAAGAACTACTGCAAGCAAATATTCAGGACTATGAGAAGAGAATTGATGAAATTTCTGTCAAGATGAATGCTGAAATTAGTCAGCTGGAACAAGAAATGTGTGTCTTAGAAAGCAAGCTGGTTAAATCTACTGATTTAGTTCAAGACAAAGAAGATGAGTTACAGCGTCTACAAATGGAAAAAGAAGTTTTGTGTAATGAAAGTCAAGCATTACAAGGATCACTTGATATTTTGCAAATGGATATGGAAGACATAACTGATACTGTTGAAGCACTCCAAGAAAAGAATCAGCAAATTACTGAAGCCTTTGATGCCAAAAACGATGTCATCAAGAAAAATGAGTCAGAATTTGCAAGTATCAAAAAAAGCTTGGAAGAAAAAATAATCAATCTGTCAGATCAATATGATAATGCCACTAAACATGTATCCTCTCTAAAGGAAATGCTTGAGAAATCATCCAATATTGTAAATGCCAAAGAGGAAGAAATTTTTGGTCTCAATCAACAGAATAGTACATTAAAGGAAGAGAAGGAAAAAATGCAAGGCCACCTAGATCTTATTCAAATGGACCTAGAAGATAAAGAAAGCAACTCAAAAGCCTTGTTAGAAAAGGTTGAGGAACTTGAGAGTGCATTACAGACACACAAAACACTGCTCCTGAAAAAGGAAGAAGCCATTGGTATTGTTAAAATAGATATGGATATAATGTCTAGAAAAAAGGATGAAGAGGTTTTAGGTTTTGAAGGAAAACTTTCAGAGAAAGAGTGCTATATTGAGGAGTTAACGTCAGGTCTAAGAGAACAGGAACATGAATTAATGATTCTGAGGCAAAAAGAAGCTGACCTTAACAGCATCCTCGCAAAAAAGGAATGTGAAGTACATTCTTTGGAACTTGAAGTCAAGAAACACAATGAGGAAAAAGATGAAATTATGGATTCATTGAGCGGAAAGAAACAAAACATAGCTGATTTAAAAAATGAGATATTCAGCATGAAAGAAAATCAAAGTCAGACAATAGAAACATTTAAGGAAGAAATGCTACAAAAAGAAATATATATATATGAAAAGGAAGAAAAAATACAACTACTTGAATCTGAGTTGAAGGGTCTCAATTCTTTATCAACAGAACTAGAGGAGAAATTAGAGTCTGAAAGACAAATCTTGCAGCAAGATGTTGAGCTAAGCGAAATTACCATTCAGAAGCAAAAGAATTCAATGGAAGCATTAGAACACCAAGTTGAAGAATTGAGGAATAAGGTAGAAGTGGAGAAATTGCACTTTTCAACAACAATTGCAGAGAAAAATTCTTGCTATGAAAAGATGGAATCTTTTCTCAAAGGGGAAATTGAACAGCTTCAAAGACGACTGGCTGATTTACTTGAGGAAAATCAACAAGCTATTGATGTTGAAATGCAGAATGTAAAGGCATTACAGACAAATTTAGAAGAAAACATTGAATGCTTAAATAGAGAAAAAGATAGAGCAAATACATTAGAAAGTAGCACACAACAGACAATGGCTGAAATGGAATCAAGGATGGCTGAATGCAATTCAATCATTAAAGAAAATCAAAACAATATTCTATCACTTGAAAAAGAAGTTACAGAGCTGAATGACAAGCTAATTATCGCTTACCAAACAATTGAGAATCATAAACAAGAAAAGAATGACCAAGTAGAAAGCATGATGAAAGCTGACAAAGAAGTTAAACAAATACGATCGGAAATGGAGCTCAACATATCAATGCTTAGTTCAGAATTACAACAAACATCAACAAAACTGCGTGAGATAGAAGAGAATCTTGAAGAAGTCATTAAGGAAAAACTTAAAATTAAAAATGATTTAAGTCAAGCTCTTAGTAAAAACATTAGAGATTCTGAAATAGCAACAAGTGAAAAAGAGTCCTTGCAAACCCAGTTAGAGTCTGTAGAAAAAGAATGTGATGAATTAAAAGTTCAACAAGAATCGATGAAAAATGACAAGGACAGTTTGTTGAAAGCTAAGAAAGATTTATGCCTTCACTTGAAAACAGCAGACAGTTCACTGGAAGATCTGTTATTAGCCAAAAATGAAACAGAATTAAAGTGTCAAGGGTTGTTGGAAGATAAGGAAAAGTTAAGCTTAGAAATAAGGGCCCTGAAAGCAGTAATTTCTGATTTGCAATCAGAACTGGCTATAAAGGAACGGCACCACTGTGACTCAATCTTCTCCATAGAGAGTGAAGTAAAAGCCCTGAATCTTGAAAAATTGTTACTTCAAGAATCTATATCTGTATTGAAGACAGAACACTTAGATGCTGTTAATAAAATACAGGGGACATTTAAACATATGAAAGAACATTCAACAATGTTAGAAATGCATCTAAAAGAGGAAATAGAAGATAAAGAGTCTAAAATAAACTCTTACACAGATAAGATAAACAATCTTACCAAAACTATTGAAATTAAAGAAGCAGAAATGATATTGAGTGCTGAACAACTGAATGAGAATTCCACTGATTTAGAACAAGTTATTAAGGATCAAAAAGATAAGATAGAACAACTTAAGGAGAATGTTGAGGAACTAACATCCAATTTGGCACTTGAGAAAATGTCAGCGTCTGAGAGCATAACAGAAGTACGTTTGCATTCTGAAAAAATTGTGACATCTTTGAAAACTGAAATCAGACAACTAGAACAACAATTAGTGGCTTTACGAGAAGAGCATCAACATGTTTTAGATGCAGAATTGTTGAAAATAGAAGCTATTGAACTCAAATTGCAAGAAACAGCACAGTGTATGAACAGAGAAAAAGACAGAGCAAATGAAATAGAAATTAATTCACAACAAACAACAGCAGGACTTGAAAGCAACATTTCTGAATGTAATTTAGTAATTAAAGACAGTGAAACCAAGATTGCATCACTGGAAACAGAAGTTGCAGAGTTGAGTGATAAGTTGCATATGGCATTACAAAGAACTGAAGATCTCCAAAAAGAAAAGCATGTTGAAGTTGCAAGTTTGAGGAAAGCTGACCAAGAAATGAAGCAAAAACAAGCAGAACTTGAACAACACATCTCCAAACTGAATGCAGATTCAGAAGTGCTGGCCAAAAAACTGAAAGTAAAAGAGGAAAAACTAGAAGAAGCTATAATGGAAAAAGATAAAATAGAAAACAATTTAAAAGCATTGATGAATGAAACATCAATAGCACTTGAAACTGCATTGACAGATAAAGAATTGATTCAGTCTAAATTTGAAGAAATTGAGAAAGAAAGGGATAATTTGAAAGAAAATTTGGAAAGAGTTTTAGAAGATCATGAGGCAGTTATCATGGCAAAAGAAGAGTTGGATTACCAGGCTAAAACTGCCATAGAAGAAGTTGAAGTACTGAATGGCATAAAGAAAGAGCTGGAAGCTAAAAATCAAATCATTTTGGAAGATGGGGAAAATATGAAATCTAAAATTGTCTCATTAGAAGAAAGAATAAAAGAATTTGAAGAAGAGTTGCAGAACACAGAACAGAAGCAAATAGACCTGTTGCAAGAAAATGCTGGTAGATTTGAAGAAGACATTCGCCTACTGAGGGAGGTTAACTCCAGTAGTCAGTCAAAGATTGAAGAAATGGAGAAAGATAGACTTACTCATGAACAGGTAGGTTTTTGATGTATTTAGTTACAAATATCAATGTAAAAATGAAATTTTATAATGTAGAAGCACAAAAAAACCATACTATAATGTGTATAGGTGAGATTCCTTAATTACATACCAAATACCAGTTTGACAATCAAATTACATTTATTTATTCATTTAATACTATATACACTATTTTCAAAATATCCATTATAATAAAAAACAATCAACCTCATCTACTTAAAGCTCTCTCCACACTATCAAATTTTATGTGCTGTGTACAAATAAATGTGATATGCCCCTATTTGGGTATAGTATGACATTATCATGGCCATATATGGCCACGTCAGGTAAATTGTTATGCTGCATTGGGGCCAAATTTGGCCTATGAGCTGCCTGTTATGAACTAAGGAGCTAGAGGTCTAAAAAATGCTTAAAATAATTTGGTTTTTTTGCGAAGGTAAATTCAGCTAGTCTCTAGCGCAGTAGACCACGCTGCTGCACTGTCGGTTCGTGGTAGGCCTGGCCGCCGTCAGCCTATCGGTGCTCAGTGGCAGGGGATATCTAGGTATTGGAAACTGACACCTGATCAAATTTTTCAATTTACGAACACCCCTGGGTACCAAGTGTTACATAAAGTGGACGTTTTACTGTAATATTCAATTCACACGTACACCAAATGTAAGATGTAACACAAAAGATCTCCCTAGTTAGGTCAATCGTTTTCACACTTACATTCTCAAACCATGTAACATATCGGAAGAAATATCGCAAACCATTAAATTGAAGGATAGATACGCCTATGTACAATATCAAATCGTTTATATAGTACTATATAGAGATCTATCACAAACAGATCTCAAACAGCGCTAGTCCCTAGGCGTCTTCAGGTGAAGATGAGCTAGGCGTAAAGGCAAGCGTATGCCCGATTCTGTCGCTGTCTTGCTTTGGCCAACTTCGCTAGCCTGATTCATTGCCTTACCGGGGTTGCTGTAATATGCGTCAAGCAGTCTAGATAATACATTTTTCTGCCGTTGTTCTTTTTTTTAATACTAATGAAACTTGATTTTGGTCCATTTAGAATTCGGGTGCATTTGTTTTGCCACATTTATTGTGTCGCGGGGAGCTTCCTCTAGCCAAAAAAATCTATTGAGCATGCGCTGTAACAAATCGTAGTCTTTACAGCCACTTCAAATTACAAGTTGTTACAAAATATTACGAGATTTCACAAGGGACTTTACCGAGATTGTGGCATTCACACACAGCTATCCTTGCTAAAAGTTTTACCAACTTGTTACATGTGTATGTGGGAATTGGGTAAAAGTGACAATTTTAAATGTACTTTTCTGTTTTTTAGGTGGAGAAGAAATTAAAACTCGTTGAAGAACATGTTGCCAATTTAGAAGGGATCCAGGTTAGTTTGGAATCTGAACTTGAATCCTTGAAGTCACAGAAGACTGTCCTTGAGGAAGAGAATAGGCAGCTTGAAAACTCAGTAGAAGAGATACAGAAAGATTCTGAAAACCAAGTACAGAGCATTAATGAAGCTTTACAGATGGCAAATTCCAAAGTACAGCAAACTTCAGATGCGTTAGAAGGTCAAAAGGTGATTTATACAGTTTTTTCTTGATCATTTCTTAATATTTAACAGTAACTTCATCAATTGTTTTAGATTTACTGTATACAGTAGATCCTCGTTTTTACGTACCTTGGTTATACGAACCCTCAGTCAAAACCCCAAAATACTCAATACAAATGGCCTTTCCAGGGCCACCATAATGTTAAAAGAGATTAATGTTGTTTCTGTCTGTATAAAGTCAAACTCGCCTAAGTCGAAAAATTGTCAATGACGAAATTATTTTCATGTCACTTCATCTTTCCTATATTTATAATGGTTAATATTTGCTCTAACTCAAATAAATTTAAGTTGAGTATTAAAAAACGAAAGTCGAACATATTTCATGCCAAATTGATCGTTTGCCAATAATTGTTAGTCTGTAAGTTGAAGTCAAAATCTTGACTGTTTGCCGCTTTACCAACATCACTGTGAATGTCAACAAGTGACTCATGCATTTGTCAATGCAGAAATTCTCTGAGTTCGGCAGCCTCAGCAATTTTTTATTACCTAGGCCAATATAGTATAAACTACGATTTTCCCGAACGCTCGACCTTAATACATAGTTATCTACAGATTGTGATTTTGTTAATTTCTCTATTAAAATCAATATATTGCTGGTGAAAGAATGGTCGTACTTGTATTAATTTAATAGTGTAGTATAATACATATGTTTTACATAAGAAAATCGCCGAATAAATTTTGTTTTAGCGTTCGTTTTATGGTTATCTTGGGCATGGGAAATATCACTTTCGTAAAAGCTACGATCGTATCATCACAGGCTGCTTCAAAACTGCCCATGCATGTCCATGTGCATGCCCAGAATGATCTA
The DNA here is from genome assembly GCF_011630105.1 of Anneissia japonica. NCBI lineage: Eukaryota > Metazoa > Echinodermata > Crinoidea > Comatulida > Comatulidae > Anneissia > Anneissia japonica. Next base: position 262,218 of record NW_022706284.1, read on the forward strand.
TCAGGAATTTTCCACACAACATGTACAGTACTTGTCAGATACTCTTTGTTGTCAGTAGTTAAGTCACGATGCGATAGTGATTGCGTTTAAACGGACGGTAGTATTAGGCCTACAATATGTTGAATTTTGTTGTTTTTAGATAATAAACAACATTTTAAATATGATAATAATACTGTAAAATGAAGACAAATAATGGATTTAGATAAGCATTACGATCTACGCGGCCCACGTGGCTTCAATTGGGCGATGTTTTAGGCCCTTGGCTGGCTGCCGTCATTCCTACCTAGGCCTAGCCTACAAAATGACTAGGCGAGAAAGACAAGACGATTGTACACAAATCATACGTATTGCATGCCTATTAGAAATAGTTATTGTACAAACAAATCTGTTTTATGAACCACCATTTTCCTTGGTTTGATGACGTACATGAAATTTAGTGTCTGCTATAGCCTGTTTCAGTCAAAGTTTTTGAGTTTCCAAGCAGTTTTTGAAGCAAAGAAGTCTACCTAGGTCGGAAAAAAATTGCTGTCCTGTAGCAATTCTGGCTCGGCAATATGGTCGGCAATTGCCGACGTGAAATTCATGGGCTGATTTACTAGTGTTTACATTGCATAGCGCTACTTTGTGTAGTTTATTTTACATGCAACTCAATTCACATTCCTCACTATTGTTAAGACGTGGTAAAGTCGACAAGCGACTAATGTTTAACCACTGTTTCAGGTTTTGTTTTTTTTTTATACAGTAAATTAAATTGTTTTGTAAGATACGTACAGTAATTGTAAAATAAATGTCTTATGGAAGTTAGGTATAGGGAATAAACCGTCATATAAAACAAATGCTATTTTTATCTTCATCCCGATCTTCGTTGCATACAAACTATCTGCAGAGCAACGCCTGCTCTCTTGCGGTGCAGTGAGAAGCAAGCATGTGCATGAGTAGTGGGCGATTTTTGAACGGTCCATTTTGCTGCGGGGTATACACATCTGGTTCACTTACAATTAATACACGTGTTGAAATATGTATAATAGACTTTCACCTAGTAAGTATTGGTTTGGTCTTCGGGATTTTCCAACTGAATTTATTGTATTTAAAAGGTGTTCGCTTGATGGCCATTCAAAAATCAGTTATTAAATGTTAGTTTATCAAATATAAATATGATTAAGCTTTAATTTAAGTATTGACTGATTCCTGTATACTGTATTCAAAAGAATGGTATAAAAGCAGTTAACAAAACATTTAAATACACTCTAATAATTGAAGAATTAATGTAATATATTGTTATTCTGAAGAATACTGCTTTTAAGGTAGGTTTAGGTAGCCTAAGCCTTTACTTCTGCACTAGGCCAAATGTGCAGTCAACCTTGTGCATGTACCGTCAGTGTGTGTTAATTTGTTTCGGTCTCCGTAAGGCCCAACTCTACTGTTGGTGCACAAAATAATTTCTTTCCTACTTAGTTTCGTGTGAAAAACTTGTCTGATCGAATTGTCCGAAGTTTACTAAAGCTGGGTAGGCATAATTTTGTACACGACCGCTAATTGTTTGTCTCATCCAGTGCATGCTGTTTTAGTTTGTCTCAGCACGCCCAGACAACACCGCATCTCTCTTGTTTAAAATAGCCATGAAGGGGCATTCCCAAGTTATACCTTTGTCCTATAGGTAATCTTACAATATTTTCATGTTTTTAGTTAGTTAAAAGATATAAAGTGATAACTTTTACACATGGTAAAGTGATGAATGAAAACTCTAAACACATGGTTTTATTTGTAGACCTAGGCTACATAATCTATTCGGTATATTAAAAACCAATTTGTTTTGTCATAAGCCTAGGTAACATCGTATGTTCACAACATAGTTTATTGAGTTTTACATATGTATTAGGTCAAAGTTTACCATTAATTTAACCCAACCTTGAACTTACACATCCCTGGATTTAGGTATGCCTTCTGGTCTCGCACCGTACATAAAATCAAGGTTCTATTGTATTTTCAATCTTTTCGGTATATTGCAAAGTATTTTTTTTTTTTATTGTAACTAATTTGATTATAACTTGATATTTAGAACTTAAAATAATTTACCAATATGTGCTATCAATTCAATTAAAAATTTAAATTGTACTGATTACAAAATCAAACACTTTGTATTTTTGTTCATGATAATGAAATATTTTTTGTTTGTTTATGAAATTAAGTAATTTGTTTTGTTTTTCATATGTAATATACATAATTTGTAATGTAAAACCTATTCAGCTATGTTCAACTGTGGTTCTACCATTCTGTATGCTATTTCGTTTTTTACTGAAATAATCAATACATTATTGTTTTCCAATATTTAGGTGCTTGTTGACTTAAAACAACAAGAGAAACAAGAATTAGAAAAAGAGTTGAATGACATTCAGAAGGAATTTGATGACTTTAAAGAATCACATAAGGTACAGATTGAGACATACGAACAGAAGTTAGGAAGTGAAGAGGCAAATGCAGAAAAAGAGTTAAAAAAGGTTGGAGTTGATATTATCATAGAATTACAAATTTTGCATACAAAGGAGAGCTAAATATTATTGTTTTTAATTTGTTTTAAATACATAAAAAATTACTTTTGTACTCACAGGCCAGATTAAATTTTTCTGTGGGTTGCCTATTAAGAACCAGGAAGCTAGAGGTTCTGTGTATTATAGAATTACTGTGTTCTAAGTAACAAAACATAATAAACACAATTTTACCTACCTTTTTTGTCTTTCAGGTGGAGAAAAAGTTAAACATTGTTGAAGATCATGTTGCCAATTTAGAAGGGATCCAGGTTAGCTTGGAATCTGAACTTGAATCCTTGAAGTCACAGAAGACTGTCCTTGAGGAAGAGAACAGGCAGCTTGAAAACTTAGTAGAAGAGATGCAAACAGATTCTAAAAACCAAGTACAGAGCGTTAATGAAGCTTTACAGATGGCAAATTCCAAAGTAGAGCAAACTTCAGATGCAGTAGAAGCTCAAAAGGTGATTTATGCTATTTTTTCTTGATCATTTATTAATATTTCACAGTTACTTCATCCATTCAGTAGATTTACAGTATATTTATTCTCAGTCTTTTCAGTATATTACAAAGTAATTTTTTTAATTGTGACTTATTTGTTAATAATATTATAACTTTATAATATATAGAACTTATAATGATTTAGCAATTATGCTATTCATTCAATTGAAATTTGGAAATTATGATTACAAAATCAAACACTCATTGTAATTTTTCCTTGTAATTTTGTTTATGATAATGAAATGAATATTTTATGTTTGTTCATGAAATTGAGTACTGTATTTTGTTTTGTTTTTCATATTTGTAATGTAAAAACCTGTTCAGCTCTGTACTACCATTCTGTATGTTATTTTGTTTTTACTGATATAATAAATTAATTATTGTTATCCACTATTTAGGTACTTGTTGGCTTAAAACAACAGGAGAAACAAGAATTAAAAAAAGAGTTGAATGACATTCATAAGGAATTTGATGACTTTAAAGAATCACATAAGGTACAGATTGAGACTTACGAACGGAAGCTAGAAAGTGAAGAGGCAAATGCAGAAAAAGAGTTGAAAAAGGTAGAATTTGAGACAACAGACATTACAAAATATTAATGTACAATGCAGTACAATAGATACCTTTATTATATATGGTACTGGCTTAGAGGCTTATGTGATTGCAAATACAGTAATACAATATAATAATACAATAATACAATATTTTTGGATGAAGAGGCTTATAGAAAATATATTTATTTAGGTGCTATATAAATATAAGCCTGGAGGAATTAGTTTACAAGGAGATACAACCAGCTAGGATCAAAGGTACAGCCCTCTTTGCAGCGATCGCGAGTATCTTACTATTACGTAACATACTTGACAACAGGATAAGCTGGAATCGACAATCGCACATGCGCCGGTAGCTCTTATGATCATAGCAAACAAACCACTTGCCAAGCTTAGCAACATACCGCAAGAGACATCGTGAATTAAATATGGATGAAATGACTAAATAATCTTGATTTCTATGAAATAGAAGATGAGTTGTACCATGAAATTCCCAAGGAATTAGAGCCGGCATACAAACTAGATGACCAAGAAAATTTTGATGTTTTTAAGTGACATGTAATTTGTGTTTTTTAAGAGAGTTTGGAAGTGTATTATAAATTAGGCCTCTAGGCTAGGACTATGTAGGCCCAACACACACAACACCGGCAAGCTAGGCCTATCCATTCTCTCTCGATCTCTAGCTAGGCCAGTCTAACCTCTAGGCTAGATGGCCTAGGCTAGTGTATGTTAGGCCTCGGTCTTCCTCAGACCTGCCAACCCCTAGGCCATGAAAATCTTGAGATTTTCCAAAAAATGTGGAGGTTTCCAGAATTAACCAAAATATGATGTAATTTACTAAAAAGACACATAAAAACAAATCATAGTGGTATAAAATCAATGGTACATAATTACTGCAAAACAACTTATTAAATTGCTGCTTGTCTGTCGCGGCGAATACATTGAATAATAACGATCTAATTAATCATTTATGCATAAATAGTATTTTGCGGAGGGAACCTGTAAAATCAGTGAAATCGGGTGAAAATTACATTCGATCGGGAGAACTGGAGATTTGTTTAGATATCGGGTGACACCCGGCAGGATCGGGTGAGTTGGCAGGTCTGCTTCCTAATCTTGTGTAATTAAACAGTTCCAATAATAACAGTGTTCAAAGTAAGGCTTGTCCCCTTGTCCCAGCCAACCAAAATGTCCCACGGACAACCAGAACTATAGGGCAACTTGTCCGTGGGACAACTAAAAAATTTTGGACCCAAACCTCACCTCAAGTAATCGTTTTTTGCCTCCCGAACTTTACTGCATTGTTGTCACAGGCGCGGCCATTTTGGATTCGCTGAAACACATGTTTTCTCTCGTTTTGGTCTGAGACTTGAACTGAGGCGCCCTCTCGCGTGTTACTTATAATGTGGCGGGCCCATAGAGATATAATAAGAATACTAGAGCGCTACCGCAATGTATTGATGTTTGAAATACGCAGAACTGTGTGTGTGTGTGTGTACCATCCAAGATGGCTGCCATAGATTTAGCCAATCAAATTTCGCTAAGCACCATCGTTTGAAATTGCACCCTCAATTTACTCAGAAAGTTCAGTACAGCTAGTTACCCGTATGTTTGAAACTCGAACGTTGCGGTGTTTGGTGTGATTTTAATTTTCATTCCTTCATACTTTATTTTTGAATAAGATGCTCCACTTGGCGTCGTTTTGGCTACAATAGTTTAATAATTTGTTATTACCATTACTCATTATCATTAATGAAATAATAGTCAGAGGGCTTATTAATATATAATAATATGTATTGTATACTAAGCCTGAAGGTGGCGCTTTACTACAACAGCATCTTGCATGGTACACATACATAACTTTGCATTGCTGCGCCATCTTTTTGCAATGTTTTTATTTTCATTCAAAGCAGCAGGTTAGCATATTCCATCTAACCCGAACCCCCAGGTCATCCTGTAGTAATGGAGCCTGGCTAATGACTCATGTGCATACATACAGAAAGCACTCACCATGCAGCTATGTTACAAAGCAGGTTAGCATGTTACAGAGGGCTACTAAGAGCCAGAGGGTGCATAATGGAATGGAGAGAAATTAAAATTATCAAATACTAGATACTAAAAGTAGTGTACATTACCAAACCCATGCTCTGACTGCTACAAAAGCAGGAGGGAAAACAGTGCAAGGTAAAAATGAAGCAAGCAACAGATAATATACGGACAATTAAAAACATTTGCGGACAATCAAAGTTTCTATCTAGGTTGTCTGCCGGACAACTTTAAGTTTTTCCCATAGAGCTATTAAACAACTAGAGTGCTGACAAGATGGCGGAGCAATGCAGAGTTATGTATGTGTACCATCCAAGATGGCCGTCGTAGTAAGGCGCCACCTTCAGGCTTAGTATACATATTATTACCATAAATAAGCCCTCTGACTGACTATTATTTCATTAATGATAATGAGTAATGGTAATAACAAATTATTAAACTATCGTAGCCAAAACGAGGCCAAGTGGAGCATTGTATTCAAAAATAAAGTACCAAGGAATGAAAATTAAAATCATGTACATTACACCCATACACCGCAATTTGAGTGATGTATGTACATAATTTTGATCAGATAGGGAGTTATAATCAATGATTGGTGAGTTAAGACTTTATATGTTTTTTAGGGTAGTTGTTCTATTTTTTTTAATAATTAGAATAATGACACCAGCAGAAAAGACAACTTCAAATTTTAATTGTAATTTGGTGGTTCTGAAAAGAACCGTTTGTTTTGAAACAGCATGTCACACATGATCTGGCTTCATTCTTTATTTGAAGATGCAATTTTTCGATTGTCTTGCCATCATCATCATCAGGTCAACTCAAATGGAGTGGTTGTTCATCCTATAAATAAAGTAAAATAAAAAGCATTATTTCCAATATGAAAAATGATAGCAAAATCAGTAAATAACAAAAATGTGTGCCTGTCACAGTAGACAAGCTAGGGCCTAGGCCTAGGGTAGGCTATTTAATAAATATTATAATAAATAATAACCTGTCAGCCTCTCTAGCATGGATAAATGTTTCTTTTTTTCAATGAAAGTCGTAAGCAGAGTAGAGAACTGAACTAATCCCAATGCACTATAATGTATGAGACTACTGTAGTAGGCATATCCTTGGCATAACGACACCGCTACAGAGGCCACAACAGATCCGGTCGAACAGATTTGGGCTACTTTTTTGATCTTCGTATCTTGAGCGGACATATTCGTACACGGTTAACTTGTGTACCAAATGACAGATACAGCTTTCTACTTTCGTTAGAACTAGATTTTATAAACCACTGACAACCGGAACCCTTTACAAACATAAATTGATTTACATCACTTTCGTTGCTACACTTTGGAGGCATGGAGCTGTGTGTATAAAGAGATAGTGTTGCGATAAGCTCAACGGGCAATCCTAGTGCATAGGCACTGGCTGACTGTTTAATTGTGTTAAAGATAGGCGATAAGGTCGAGTATCTCTTTCTAAACTAATTCCTCCATGATATAAGCTATTTTATTATTATTATTATTGTTATTGTTATTATTATTAAATCATACCGAAATATGGTCATGAGGACATCAGATCATATATATGCACTTCATCACTAAAAATGGGCATCCAACAGTTTTTTGTCAAATAAAATGTTATTGTCTGGACAAAGCATTAAAGTGTAATTTCGTGTAGTATAATGGGATCGTGCCCGGACCATAAATAATGCTTTTCTGCATCAAAAATGTTATAATTACTGTATTATTATTATTTAAAACAACTAGATAAACCATAAGCAACATATGTATTGCTATGGCAACAATCCATGCCAATACAGTACATATGTTGGGAAAAATCATTTTTTCAGTTCAAGTGTGAAGATTTTGACATTTTTAGGTGATACAGTATTAAACATTTGTAATTAACATGGGTATTAGAATATACTAGTGACATGAACTAATATCCTTTCACAAATAATTATATTATTTATAATACTGTATTTGATTGTGGTGGCAGTAATAATTTAATACAGTATAGATAGATCATTTAATATTATTTACATTTTTCTATTTTATTAGTTGAAATTGGAAATAGGCACCTTGGAAGAAAAGTTGAATGCTAGTGTGCAGAAGAACAGTGACCTATTGTCTGCAGAAGAAACTCTCAAGTTTAAACATTTGGAACTGACAACTAACCTCAAAGAGGTTAACGAAAATGTGAAACATCTAGAAACTACTAATTCTAGTCAGGTAATCTTTAAAAATTTAAGTACCTTTTGACACTTAACTGTTTGATATTTGTATTAATCAAGTTGCCTAAGTGTTTTTTTAACCTAATGATGATGGTGCTAATGATTAAAATGTCCAATTTGTGAGCCATATTTTATTACCTTGTAAAGAAAGAGTCTTTAATTGTAACATAATTTCATTGTAGGTTCTGAAATAAGAAACCTTGTAATGTACTGTACATGTATATTAAGTCATTCCAAAAATATCATTTATAGGCATAGATTAGAGGAATAGGAAAAGATATAACTTTTAAACTTGACACTGTAAGTTATCAAGATATTATAATTTTTTAGGCTGATGAACTTGGAGCTTTGAAGTCTGAATGTGAACAACTGAAATTAGCAGCAGAAAAAGCAAATCAGGACTTGTCTAAGAAATTGAAGCAAGCTGAAACAGATGGACATGACATTGTGAAACTTGAGGCCCAGAGTGTTAAGCTTAGAGCAGAACTTGTAGAAGAGAAAACAGAAACAGAACGTTTATGCAACCAACTACATCTTATGGAAGATAAAAATAGTGAAAAATTAAAAAATTATGAGCAAATTGTGCAGAAACAAGAGAAGCAGTTAGATGAATTGAAAAAAGATAAAGCATCATTGCAAGGCAAATTACAACTGTCTGTCAACAATGCAAGACGTCTTGGAGATGACATCAATAAGTTGCAAAAGCATATTCAAGAATTAGACAAATCTAATGGAAAATGCACAAAAAGCCCCCCAAAGGAGAGGAAGACAATGAAAGTAAATGATCAAGTGTTGCCTAAGCTAACCAGGAGTAGAAATTTGAAGATTGATGAAGCCAAACAAAAGGTAGCTATCAAAAGTCAGTGTGTGCAGAAACAAGAAGAGGAGACAAGTGACCATGTAAATCTGAACAAACGCAAAAAGGCTAGTTCAGACGAAGACTCATCCTGTAAACGTTCAGCTGTTGATAGCAGCGAAGATGAACCAATGCCAATCCTGAAACCAGTACGTCGCACTCGCCAGCTTCCACCAAAGAGAGGAAGAGGAGCACAATTGTCTACTGAAAATAAGAGTACCAGTGTCACATCAAAATCCCTGATTGTGAAGGACGAACAGGTGGCAGATACCAAACCATTTACAAGAAGTAGAGCATCCATGATAAGACAGGTAAGTATCATTAATATAGGAGGATATATTTTCATCTATAAAGAATTGTGTTGGTTGATGACCATCGAGCGAAGTGAGTGTCTGGCTTTACTGAGCAACTACTACTTATCGGTTATTACACCTGAGTGCATCCACATAGCTAAGCCACATTTTTGAAGGCTTTTTTGACTGATGTATCTAAATCTTATCATTTATAAATATAAAGCATAAGAAACACTCCATACACAATTATTGTATACCTCTGTCCTATCACTGAATATGTAATAAAGGGAAAAAATATTTTCCATGACCATTGACCATCAACCTCCAAGTTATATCACCTTTTCTAGTGACTTGGTACCAATTTTTAATAATCCATTATTTTTTAATATTCTGCTGACAAACAAAGACTTGGTGAAGGTAAAATATTGAGGTTGGCCATGTATTAGATATCTGATATGTAATTGTAAATTCCAGTTTACAAGGCCTAAATAAAAATACTGTACCATAGAAAGATACGCAGTTGAAAAATCTATTGATACTGTGGATGCACTCAGTGCTTGCCCACTTGATGTTGCTCAGTAACAACGGGGTGACACATGGTGATGTTGTCATTGACATAATATAAAACCAAAACTTTAAACATTATGAAACATCATTGTTACTCAAACTGCATCATTCTATTGTGTTATTCTATAACAATTGCACATGTGGGTAAAGTATCAGCTAGAAAATAATGCTCTTTAGATCATTCTGAAGCCATGTTGTTTGGGTAAAATTTGCAGAAAATACTTCAGTTGTCAGATGCCAAAATGCCAAATTTTAATGTATTATTATCTACAGTATGGTTGCCGTGTGAACATTTGCTTGTTTTTGTTTACTTTGTCTAATGGACCTTTCTGCAAAGCCTGCCCCTGGATATTGTTGCCAAGGTCCCACAAAATGACTTTAAAAACATACACAAACACATGCGTTTGTCAGACAAAACATGTGTTTATGAGATGTGTGTGTCTTTCAAACATCTAATTTTGTGTGTAAATTTTTTGTAATGTTTCCTGGTATCAAGACTTAGCGACAATGTGCTCAGTAAAGTCCAAATGTTATTACATTCTTGTTAAATGTTCACAGGGACCTGATGCTCTGTCTACAATCACGAACAGTCCAAAGAAAGATTCATCCACACTGGCAAGTAGGAAAAGATTAGGAGCAGCTCAAAGATCCCTCACCTTTCAAAAGGGGTCTGAAATAATTGCTTCATCAGAAGAGCCAAACACTGAATATGATGAGGAAAACTGCAAGATACAATAAAATGGATGGCCTACAACTGTTTCTTTTATGCATTCCCTCAATTTTCTTCAAAATTATTTTGCGTATGTAAGTACTGTAATCCATGTTGATAAAGCTTAGCAGGAGTAAGTATTGATAGACTTCATACATTCAAGGAATGACTTTCTATAACTAGGCCTAATCAATACACAATGTTGATTCTTTAAAGATTTTAAAAATGTTGATATTGAAGTGTCATACAGCGTTTTAAATAATAGCGTTTATAGTTGCCTTTAAACTAATGACTGTCCTGGTAACCATAAATAGTTAGACTTAAGAGCACCTTATGCATTTTGCAACAATAATAATGATAATAATAATAATAGGCAAACCTTTGGTTTTAAGATTTTATGTGCAGTATTTCACGAAAATTATTATATCTTAATTAATGTAAACAACTTTTCCGCTTAAATCACATGGCTTTCTTGGGGTTTTTTTCCATCCAAACCTTAAAATATAATAAATAATATACAGTATATGATAAATCAATATTTTACTTTCTTAGTTATTATTGATTTGACTGGTAATTGTTGTAGTAATATGCTATTTTATACAGTAGCTTCATTCATACATGTCTAGTTCCCAGAATTTTTGGAATGTGTAGCATTATTTGAGGTGTGTAGCACAGAGGGAGAGGGTTTGACGGTCTTCCGTCAGATAGACTATGGGCCACCATAATGCTGTTAATAGGTCATATCTGATGGAATTGGTCCGTAATTCCGTAAGTCCGTAATTTTTTAACAGATCCATAAAATTATTGTTATCAAATGGTCATATTTAAAGTTATTTATTTTAAACATCAAAATTAGAGATAATTTGGATAAAAACTATACTAAACTAATTTTCCATTTTTTTTTTGTTATTGTTAATTGACCATTCTCCAGCATGAACACAAACATTTTCAAGGCTGTAGGAAGCAGTTCGACTGGTCTGGTTTTAGGTGGACCAATATTTTCACCAATCAGTATCATTTGTATGCCAAAACCACCTTTAAAACTGTAATTTTGCTGAAAAAACTAAATTGCGTCAAAAGCATCAAAGTCCGTTTTTTTTTTCTTGCATGTGTACATGCCTGCTGGATTCAAACCGTTAAGAATAAGATGCAAAAGTAGGCCTACTTTATGTTTCGGAAGTAGTAAAACACCAGGACGATCTGGAGGAACAAAACCCTAGACCCTCCGTCAGGGAAAAATAGAGAACAGTTTTTTTTACAGTCTCACAGAGTGCCATTTTTGGGCATCTAGAAGTGCCTAATTAAAAAGTTTGCTTACCTCATCCCCAACTATACTAGGGCTGAAGTGATGGTAAATTTCAGATGGATACTTGTATAGGCCTACTATATTCCTCTTCAGGGTAGAGAGAGAGTTAAAGTTGGATAGTAGAGGATGAAGTTTCTAACCAGTTACAAGGTTTATGGACAATAAAGAAATCTTAGATATACTGTACTGTATTTCTATCATTTTGCAATAAATACAGTATATTTCACACAAAATAAAATATGAATTGCATGATTTGGTCATTACTAAGGAGACATACTAACTTCTGTGTTTAGTCATAGTACTGTTTTGTCAAACCTTGCAGTGGTGGGGACTGTAATTGTTGGCCGGACCAATCATAAACATCTTCCTATGGGCCTGTGTAAATTTTAAGAGTCCTAAAATACTGTACTAAAAATAAGCACGTCAGCTTTGAATTTAATGCAGATGAACACCAACCTTATCAAGAGTACAGTACTCTGATATTGAAGAATTGATTGCATTTATCACACGTGCATGTTCATAAACAAATTAATCTACTGTACATTTATTCTATACATACTCTGTTGTAGACTAGAGATTATACCGTAATTTGTTAATGGCTTCCAGATAGGCATGTGTAGTTAAAACTAGACAACTTATTTGCTTTGGATAACAGAGAATCATTGAACCATTTGAAAAAGTTTTATTTCATATCAAGATTTGATAGTTGTTAACAAGCTTAAATTCATGCATGTACACTTTTTAATTCCTATATTTGCTCAAACTATCTGGCAGCCATTTTTAAATTCTAATTGTACATATTTTTTTATATACCTTTGTGTTTCATTTGGATTTTTAGTTTATAGTGTTTATAAAATGTTTAATGTCTGTAATCAAAATGGGAGATACTGTATTATGGTGCTTGTTACTGTAATTATTAAAACCAAACTGAACTGCAGCCAGCTGACTTGTGTCATTATTCTTTAGTTAGAATTTAATACTGTAATACTGTAGAAGGCCAAAAAAAAAATAAAATTGTGTTGGCTAACATGTATTTGTAAAGCGCCAATATCCATGGCAAAATGCAATGTTCAGTGGCGCTATGACAAAGGTAAAACTGAGGTTATATACAGAAATTAAAAGATTACAAAGAAATAAAAAAAAAATTGTCAAAAAACTTTGAGAAGAGATGAGATTTTAACTTTTTCTTAAAAATTACTGACAGAAAATGAGGTTTTGATCTATTAACATGATTAGCATGGTCGCTGAAGAAAAATATGTGTAATTTAACTTTTAAAAATCACAGAAATAATACTAATGTGTACCCCTGACAAAATCTTACTATCTTTTGATGAACTCATCTTCTTAAAGCAGGTGTGAATCCACTTTTACCAAACTTTCAATTCAATGACTACATACAGAATATTGAGATATTTTTTTGAAAGTGTAGGTATATAAGATTACTATCAACAAACAATCCAGCGAGGACCAACAAGTCACCATCACCCACTGAAAGCTATAGAAATACGCACTTTACGTTATTTTAGGAGTGTTCGGATGTGGTGGATATGAGCACACAAGGAATTACTGCCGATAGAGTACAAGTAATTGATCCTTGAGAAATACTGTAGTGTAGATGATAGCGAATATCATCACTGTCCTACTTTGTAGATGACAATCCCTTACACAAGACAAACATACACACATGATGCTTTATACACAAACTAAATCTCAATACAGTGTATGAGGTTTAGGGAGTGGATTGTTTGGTCGTGAGAAAAAATCCTGCAACACTGACATGTATTGAACCCATGACCCTGATACTGGAGATGATGAATATACAGTAGTGATACTGATGAAGATGATAAATATGAAACGACAATACACGATTTATCGTGTATACGATAACAAAATATTTTAACAAATCAAATCAGATGACGTCATAATCATGGTAAAACGATAAAATCGTTGCTACTACCATGGAGGTATTATTGAAGAGATCACTCGAAAAAGCTACGCGCACGCAGCGTTATGCAAATGAACCAAGATCAAAGCTGCCGCAGCGCGTGAAGAACGTTTGTGCGATGCCTTTGAAGTCTGATGTGTTCCCCGCCACCAAATTCTTATCAGGCTTAGTTCACCAAAAAATTGAACATGGCGAAAGGGAGAGCACTTTATTTTCTTAATGCGCACTACTTACAGTCAATCACGATGGCTGCGTAATCGTTTTACACAATGAAGCTAATACATTGATCTTTCAAGACATACCAAACATAATAATATTTTCCGAAAAAAAGGTTTCGAATTTAATGAAAAATTTACATCTGCTTTAAAAGTATGGTATATTTCAACTTGAATTTCTATAAATTGGATAAAACTCGTTAATTCTAATTTTAACAGATATTAATTAAGGAGTGATGGAGGATTATAATGAACTAAGTCATTTTAGGGTTAACGAGGGTTAACTATTCAAAAATTCAATCCAAAATCAGAGAGTAATTTTCAGTTTTACGTTGCCTTAGATTTATAGACGAACCAATCGATCTCAGAAGTAATTTTAACATACATAATTTACGGAATCTGTTCCTGAAATATACAAATAATAACATACTAAAAGTCCGGAAAAATCCAATCAGGTGAACATTGTTCATTATAAAGATATTTAATGGGTTAAAATCAAAACGCTTTTTGCACAACTGCTCTGCTGAAAGCGTATAATGATGTGCCGCTGCCCCGGTGATTGGTTGTGAATGCCGTCATCTATACGTCGCAGCCAATCACCGGGAGAAATCGACGCACCCGTCGAAGACCCTATGGGGAACCCCGCACAGAGTGTGGAGGAGTAGAAACTAGGGACTTGAGAGACGGACGATAAACTGAAAGAGACCTACCTATACTACATATACCTACCACTAGCGAGTGAATGGTAAGTATGTCCACTTTGCAAAAGCTTTGTCGAAATCAAACCTTCTCTTTCAACCAAAATTCCCCGCGACGCTAACAAGTCATTCAAAGACTTTCTTCCAAAGCCAACAAATAATTCCATATTTCTTACCCCAGTTGATGAGGCTGAATTGAACCAAAAAATCCCCAGGTATTGACGACTTTCATACTAAGGCCATCAAATACATTGCTTATCTCGTCTTTTCGTTCATTTAGCCTCTCATTTAATTAACATTGCCCTAACTAGCCGTGTGTTCCCAGACAGGATGAAGTTATAATTACCGCGCGTTACCCCTAATCGGGCATCCAATCAGACCTCACTAACTATTGTCAAATTTCAATTCTATCAATTTTTTCGAAGGCCTTGGAAAAGGTAATTTATAATCGAATATTCTCATCTATTACTAAATATGATAAACTTTGTAAAAGCAGTTCGGTTTCAGAAAAGGACACAGTGTTTTAATGTCCCTTATCGATCTAACAAACAAAATTAATGCTTTTGAAAATCGCCAGCTTGCAATTGGACTTTTTATAGATCTTTCCAAGGCCTTCGACAGCATTGATCACAATATCCTTTTATTTAAGTTGTCCCATTATGGAATTCGTGGCCCCACCCTTAGCCTTCTCAAAAGTTACCTCTCCAACCGGGCTCAGTGTAGTATTCAACCTCTATATCTAATTACAGACCAATTACTTGTGGGGTTCCTCAAGGTTCCTTATTGGGCCCCTCCTTTTTATTTTATACGTCATTAATATCTATCAATCCTCTAAGTTACTTTTTTTTTCTTTACGCAGATGATACCACTGTTTTTTACCTGATTCCCTTATCCCAATACTTTGCTGCTAACAAACTTTCAATTAACCATAAAAAATGTAACTTCATCCTGTTTGTGACCCCACCCTACAGACTTTAAACTGTATTGATACTACCCTTTTAAACATTTTTATTGAGAGTTACCCTGTGTTCAATCAGCCAAGTTCTTAGGGGTACATATTGACAGTGGGCTTACATGGAAAAGCATATCAACGAAACTGAGAATAAAATTTCAAAAAGCCTTGGTATTATCAGGGAACAGTGAAATTACACTGTTCCCTGGTATTATTTTTAGATTATCCCAATCTGTACCCCATAATGTTCTCCGTATCCTTTACTGCTAGCTCCTCCCTAATCCTTCCTTATTTGAGCTACTGCAATATCGTTTGGGCAATACTTATTTAACCAACATTAACAAACTACACATTTTCAAAAAAAGAAGAAAAAAAAGGCTATTAGACTCATATCTGGCGCTCCACCACGGTCTCATTCCTCTCTCTTATTTTCCAATTTAAACCTTCTCAAACTCACTGATATTAACCATGTTCAACAAGGTACTTTTTTATACTCAGCCATTAATTCTATTCTATAATCATCTTCTATTCTCTAATCATTCTCTAATCTCAATTCACAATTATCATACTCAATCTAGTGCATAACACTATTTTCAACACAATATTAGATACACTGGTCCTATACTCTGGAATAACTTACCACTCCCAAAATTAAACTCATCCGTGACATCCTTTACCAAAAAAACTCAGGAATCACCTTGTTTCTCAATACTAAATTTTTTCTCTTAACGATCACGACTCGACTTGCTGCTCCTTGAAACTGACTGTTCTGTTGTCTTGCTTGTGTGCTTTTTGATTGTTTGTCTGGTTCCCATCAGTGCAGCTAGGGTGAAGACCCAAACGTTGGGTCGGACGTTTCGTTTGGGTCTTTACCGTACCCTAGCTGCACTGATGAGGCCTGGAAGGCCGAAACGGATCCGCTTGCAGATATTTGGATTTTTTTTCCAGTAGATGCTTAGTTTATTTTGTCATTCTGAGAGGATCTCTACTGTTCCGTTTTAATTTCATATTGTTTTGCATTATGTGGCCGTTTGCTGTTTATATGGGTTTTTCTCATTTACCTATTTGTATTATTATTAAAGAATCTCTATTGAGGTCCAGCGGGCCGCCATTGATGCATGGTAGAGATTGCATCTTTTGATCTCCGATCTTGTTCACAAATTCACGGACTAGTACTGTCTGTAAGAATTTAGTAGGACGCGTTAAGAATGACAAAATATTCTTTGTATCTATTGGCACCGAGGTATCCTCCCAGTTGGTCGAAATCCAGTTTGTCGAAACCCGGTTTGCCGAATTTAACCCACTTCGCCGAAAACCCAGTTTGCCAAATCCAGTTCACTGAAAACATATAATCCCAGTTGGCCGAAACCCGGTTTGCCGAACCCAGTTTGCCGAATTTGAATAGCGTGCTCACCGTCGTGATTTAGGCTAGTTAATCTTAGGCACCAATTTCAGATCTACTCAGGCTAGAAGATGTCCCGAGGGTATCCGCCCAGTCCTCTAGCCTTTACAGTAGATTTGAAATTGGTGCCTAAGATTATAAAAATCACTGATAGTTTAGCTCAGTAAATTAAAGTGGTGAGCAACAGGAAGCCCTTTTGATGGTCTTAGCTGATTTGTTTGTGGTTGTTAAGTCTGAGTTTACATTCGGTTTCGCCTACAATAATTACCGTTATTATATTTAGTTCAAAATAGTTAAGTCTAAGTTTACATTCGATTTCGCCTACATAATTGCTGTTTATTACATTTTATTTCAAAATAGTAGCGTGCTCACTGATAGTATGGCTCTTAAATTTGAAATAGTGAGCAATAGGGAAGCCCTTGGAAGCTCTCTAAAAATACATGCTTCACTACATTCCAGCCTAAAAATACTTTCTTCATAATGTTTTGAGGCATCTACTGATTGATGACCACCTGATGAAGGGCGAACTGGGATTCGGCAAAGTGGTCTAGGCAATCTGGCATTCGACAAACTGGATTTCGACCATAGGGAAGCCCTTTGAAGCTCTCTAAAAATACATGCTTCACTATTCCAGCCTAAAAATACACTCTTCATAATGTTTTGAGGCATCTACTGATTGATAACCACCTGATGAAGGGCAAACTGGGATTCGGCAAAGTGGTCTCGGCAATCTGGCATTCGGCAAACTGGATTTCGACCATCTGGCCTAGCTACGGAACCGAGCAGCATAGGAAGTGGGTTCCACTATTTGCATTACACCCGAGCTGTATATATACAGTATATTGCCTTGGTCTGGCTCTGTAATTATTAATGGTAGCTTGACTAGTCTGGGCTCTGCCTAAGCTGGTGGAATATTTCGTTTGGGTCTTTACCCTAGCTGCACTGATGAGGCTTGGAAGGCCGAAACGGATTCGTCTGCAGATATTAGGATTTCTTTCAGTGGATGCTTAGTTTATTTTGTCATTCTGATCGGATTTTCTCTACTCTTCCGTTTTAATTTTATATTGTTTTGCAATATGTGGCCGTTTGCTGTTTTTATGGGTTTTTCCCATTTGCCTATTTAAATTTATATTATTATTTAAGAATCTCTATTGAGATCTATCGGGCCGCCATTGATGCACGGTAGAGATGCATTTATAAATCTCCGCCGATCTTGTTCACAAATTCACGGACTAGTACTGTCTGTAAGAATTTAGTAGGACGCGTTAAGAATGACAAAATATTCTCTGTATCTACTGGAACCGAGCCGCATAGCTTGCGTTCCACTCTTTGCATTGACATTGGGCTGTGTATATATTGTCTTGGATTTATTCAGTGTAAACACCAAGAATAGCCCACGAAAGTCTAGAAGAAAAAATTTCCAGTGGGGTCATTCTGGTGGTGATTGGGCAGTACACCGGGAGACAATGCCCTACTCTTTTCCGAAGAGTGTACTGTGTTCTTTAACGTGCACATAGGCCATCAATGCACACGGGACCAACGGCTTAAACGTCTCATCCGAAAGACGGTGCACTATTATAAGTTGTATCTCAGCTCTTCAGCTGAAATACAAGGAGAGGCAGCGATGGGAATTGAACCGGGGACCATGGTTTAGCGCAAACACAGTGGCTACCACCAGATCAGCCGACAGAGCTAAACTGCTCAGTCGGCTCTGTAATCATTAGTGATCGTTTGACTAGTCTGGGCTCTGCCTAAGCTGGTCGAATCTTTCGTTTGGGTCTTTACCCTAGCTGCACTGATGAGGCTTGAAAGGCCGAATCGGATCCGTCTGCAGATATTGTGTGGTTGTTAAGTCTGAGTTTATATTCTGTTCGCCTACATAATTGCTTTAGTTCAAAATAGTAGTGTGCAGTGCTTTTGTACGGCGGTGAATTCGTCAAACTGGGTTCGGCAAACCGAGTTTCGGCCAACTGAGATATCATGCTTTCGGTGAATTGGATTCGGCAAACTGGGTTTCGACCAACTGGTTGGATACTCGTATGACTAAGTCTTATATCAATTATATCTATACACTAAAAATGTTGGAGAATGTTGAAAATTAAATTAAAAAGTGGTCCTTTGGGAGATTTCACTATTAACTATGACGTAAATAATGGACCTGAATTCAAATCCTATAAAGCTCAGTCGGCTAATCTGGTGGTAGCCAGTGTGTGTGGAGATCTCTAGTCCTCGGTTGAAATTCCATCGCTGCTGTCCTGAATGGGCTGAATGCAAGTTACAATAGCGCACCGTCTTTTGGATGAGACGTGCATTATGGCCCATGTGAAAAGAAAGCAGTACACTCTTCGGAAAAGAGTAAGTGACTGACTCCCGGTGTACTGCCCAATCACCACCAGAAGGAGCCCACTGGAAATAAGCCTTCCTCAGACTTTAGTGGGTCATCCTTGGTGAATAAATCCATCCATCCATCCAAATCAAATCTGAGAGTGTTTGGACTCACACAACTAATAGACAGTGGCGGACCGTAGGGTAAATTGCAGGGTATGTATTGGCGCACGTCCTCCCCCTACCCCTGAAAAAAAATACTCGCCCATCCCCCCCTCAGTTGCGCCCCCGCCCACAAATCATGCTCAAGTAATTAAAAATCACCTCATATCACCTTATTTTGCGAGTTATCCCCTCATAATCACCGATCCCCCACTTTACCTTCCCAACACCATCAGCTCCCTTCCATTTCAAGACCCGCCACTGATGCTAGGGCCTGCTAGTGATAGGAAAAGTTCGTAAGCCTACTACTATACAGAATCAGATTGCGTTCTATAGTCAAAATACAATACATTATTTTTAATACCGGCATGGTTGTCTCTCTTCAAAAGAATTCTTATTCCTGTATTTTAACTAATTCAAATAATAATAATTCAAAGTTTCTTCTATACCGGTCATATGTACGTAAATATATTTAAACTTTAATCGATTCAGGTTAGGCTTATAGATAGAATACCCGATCGGCAGTGGAGGTCCCGATTTGTGAGAAGAGCATGCGCTCATACTCTTGGAAGCACTGCTTCCGTTCCAGTGTTAAATTGGCTATTCTGACGCCACCACACGAAGAAAGAGAGAAGGAGCGCGCAAGTTCCACTAGGCTCGTTCCCACAGCCGTTGATTTTTTCCACTTGACCCAATGTCAAAGGTCATGAAAGCACCGAATGATAAAAGAACCGTAAGTAATGATGATAGGGCCGAAAGGTAAAAGCACCAAATGATAAAAGAGCCGAAGTGCGGCAAATGCACCGAACGTAATGTTAAAAGCACCGAACGTAATGTAAAAGTACCGAACGTAATGTACAAAGCACCAAACGTAATGTTAAAAGCACCGAACGTAATGTAAAATCACCGAACGTAATGTTAAAAGCACCGAACGTAATGATAAAAGCACCGAACGTAATGTAAAAAGCACCAAACTTAATGTAAAAAGCACCGAACGTAATGTAAAAGCACCGAACGTAATCTTAAAAGGGCCGAATAGCAAATGCGCCGAACGGAAAAGAGCCACCAAAGGCAGTAACGGCGTTCCATAGCCATGCGGAAGTTCTAAGTACGATGCGATAGGCCCGACTGTTCGCGATTTTTTTTCCCGTACGAAACATTTGCATGAAACTTCACTCGGGCCATCTCGGATTGACTCGACTCGAGTTCGATACGAGGAACAAGAGCAGACACTTCGCAATGTCGTGACGCTCGAGTTTTACTTTTATGGCTCTTTCTATGTTTACCTACGGTAGGCCTATGAAATCTTACGGATTTATGGGATGTACGTGTGTAACTAACTGTGACCTTCTTGTATGTTATTAAATTTTAGTATAATATTTACAACAACAGCTAGTACCCCCCTTTATAAAGTGTAGATAGGACGTACACCAAAGGCTGACAGAAAGAAGCTAAACTACAGGCCTAAAGCAGGCTGAGTTAAGTCCTACCTACCATAGGCCCTCCCTAAACTAGGCCTAACTAAGTCTCTAGGCTGACACCAACAGTCACGCTTCACATGACGTTGATTGACATTTTAAAAAAAAAGGGGAAAAAATTGAAGCATGAAATAAAAAATAGAATGCATATAGGAGAAATATTATTAAATAATACCGTAATAAATAAAATATACGGTACCATTCCGGCGTTATTGAACTTGGCCAAACTATCCTTGTAATGTAATTAATGTTAAATAATAACAATAATAATAATAATCATTTCAGCATTATTACCTTGGCCTAAGCCTTGTAATCAATAACCTATTTACTAGGCCTATAATTAATAACTAGCCCAAGAGAATATCTTTTGTGCTATTTCCCCTTAAATGTCGTTTGTTTTTTTAATGTTCTCTAATTTCTCCATTGTCTAAGTTACTAAGGTAGGTTTTAATAACATAATAATTAATAATAATAATGAATAATAATAATAATAATAGGCCTAATAATAATAAATAATAATCATTTCGGCATTAATTAACTTGGTCTAGCCTTGTAATCAAGAACCTGCAGATACTATTTACCATATAACTAGGCTTAGGCCTCATTTATACATTCATTGGTGCTCTGCCATTTTGGCAGGTCTTTGGCATCCAGTATTTAGAGCTGCCTATTCTCAACTCTTCTCATAATTTGAAAATAACTGTCACCCCGTTTCATTTGATAAAGAAACGCGCTATTCCTTCCTCTTTGTGCTTTCCCCTGAAAGCGTATATTTTTAGTAGTTAGTAGGCCTAGGTAAATATGCAAAACCCACATCTAACTAAAAAAAAAAAATAAATAAAATTTTCACAGTATTTAACTCAAGTTCAAATAACACTTTCCATTACTCGTGCAGCTCACATCATATGTCATTTTAAACTACCCATAGTATTAGCATGGTAACATATTTTTTAAAAATCAGACAGCGACGTTCTCTTAGAAGTTGTATTGCATTTTGTACGTTAAGCTGTTGATGACCTTTTGACCTCCTGAATTCTGCAATTATGAGATTTTCGGCCCGAGTCGATTCAGTCGAGACGGCCCGAGCAGGGACGTAGCCAGGATTTTGAAAGGGGGGGGGGGAGCCGTTATGCGAATTACGTATGACCCCGGCGGGGTCAAATCCCCGTGTGAAGTAGCGCACTCTGAACGTTCTTAGGAGTGTTTGAGAGGATAAAGTGAAAATTGCAATAGACGCATTATAAATAAGCGAAATAATAATTATATAATAAATCAACAGTGGCAGATCCAGGAATTCGAAAGAGAGGTGAACCAGGGAGGGACTTTCACAGACCGAGGAACCACCCACCTCAGCCCCACCATGGTTGGGGCTGAGGTAAGAAAATTTATGATTAGGGCATCTGTAGATGGCCGGAAATTACACTATCGCACTTCAATTTGAATATATTTTTCTTTTTTTTTCCCTTAAGGTGGGGGGGGGGTGCCTTGAATCCACCTCTGCTCAAAACATTCTTTATCCAGAATAGTCATAATCACGAAAAATGGACATGAAAAACCAGATCGCATCCTAAAAACAAACAGCAGTCACTAAGAGGAGCCGACTCGACGGAGTTTAAATGTGATACCCAGGGAAGGGCACAGATCTGTTTTGAAAGGTGGAGGTGGGAGGGCATTTTGTGAGTCGACACCCACCCTAGCCCCACAATGGTTGGAGCTGAGGTGAGAAAATTTGAGGAAATAGTACCTCTAGATGGCCAGAAATGACACTTTTAGTAAAATTCATCATCACCACATCACCATTAGTCAAAATGAAGCGCCAACAAAAATTCTCATGATCTTTTATCAGGGATTTTTGACAACCATAGAGATCTTATTAATGTGTGTGTGTGTATACCATAGAAAACAAAGCTTCAAAACATTGTCTTTGATTATGTACTTTACATAGTCCTACTTTAAAAACGTGATTTCACAACCACCTAAGCCCCACCATGGCCGGGGCTGAGGTGAGAAAATTTGAGGAAATAGTACCTCTCGAGATGGCCGGAAATGACACTTTTATATAGTAAAATTCATCATCATCATCACATTACCATTATAGTCAAAATGAAACGCCAGCAAATTTCTCATGATCTTTAAT
>NW_022706284.1:285480-292234 GCF_011630105.1 Anneissia japonica
AATGCAAATGCATATTTTCTAAAAAAAGTCATTTTTAGTGAAATTTTGCCGGGAATGGGGCTTTAAACACTAATATATACGGGTCTTAATTATACAAAAGGAATAAATCGTTTATAGTAGAAATTCTGCACTTTCGAGTTGCTAAAAATGTTGGGATAATAGTTACAAGCTTCCAGTGTTAACAAGGTTCAGGCACACTGTTTTCACAATAAATTTAGCATCTGATAACCGTTGCACGCATAAAATCGATGGAGTGGTTACTGAGATGGCTACGAAATGTACAATTGTGTTTCTACCCGGTTTTGGTCCGGACACGTACCGCACTTGGAACAGCACTAGTGAACAGACAAAATTAATGACAGTCAATCGTAATTGTTGTTGTTCTTTCCACTCGCACTGAAAAGGGTGTTTTAACTACAGAAGATTGGTGACAAGTGTGGGGGACAATTTATATAATGCCCCACCCCTACTTTGAAAAGTGGGGTGTGTCCCCCTTTTCCCCACTGATCGACGCCCATGCACAGAACACAAGAACAACCGGCAAATTCGCAGGGCAAAATGACCAACCTTGACTTTCAGTTATTACTGTGCTTGTACAACATTTGGCAGTGGCTACTGTTACAGTAGTCTTAAAGCAATTCCTAATTCTAACGAGATGTAAAATTTTGTGTTTGGATTGGAGAAGCACATCAACATCCAATCAGAGTTAAGAATTCGTTTCAAGACGTGAAACAGTAGCTACATCTAGCTTTTTGCCTATTGCAGTATCATGCACACTACACGAAATTTAATTACGTATTATTTGTTATCAGGATATCATACTGAGCTGGGTAGCTGGGTGACACTACTGTATTGTTATCTCCATAGTACAGTAACAGTAGGTCTATTTGGACAAGATAAAAAGTTTCGTAAGTACAGGATCAGGAGTTGTTGTAGATAAGTAGGCCTATATATTGAATGTGATTTTGTCCGTGTTGGATCATCGTACATTATCATACGATTCATATAATCACTGTAATGTAAATAATTACCACTGTAAATTGAGCAGCCCCAGATAGTAACACTGTAATAAGCCCAAGATAATAGAAAAGTTACAAGAAATGCAGTAACTTTAACTACCATTTACTACAATGAATAGGGATAATTTGTATTTTCCACTTCTGCAATTTACATGGACCTACTTAGCCTGGAGACCATATGCGTATTAACTGCAGTTCATTAGAAATTTTTAGTTTGATCTTTTCATTAATTTAAAAATAACTAAAAAACAGAATACTATGCAGATGTATAAGGCATATATGGAACATTAACGTCATCAATAAATTTAAGGAAACCTCTTTAAGTGTTCCGATATTCCTCGTAGCACCGATAGGGTGTGTGGTTGTAGTTTCCTGATTAGGTCGGAAAACAAAATTCCCGAGAACAGGGAAGTGATCGGATAAATCTGATATAACTCGTGTTCTTTGACATCGTGGTGCATCTGGAAAGTGATAACCCGGGAACACAGAAATACTACAGACTTCAAAAGGCTGTGTTTTGGGGCGAAGGACTCGGACGCTGGCAGACGTTGGCAGCAAATGTTCGTTACTGTACAGCGCATAATCAAGCCATTGGGACGTGTTATCCTCTACAGGTGTGCCGGGAAACACGTCATTTAACGCTCTATCGTATGTATAATTAAGTTCACCTTTCCTTTCTGGTTCACTGGCATGCAGTGCATTGATGACATCTTCCGCATGGTTCTGAGTATCTACCCAATCACAGTTGAGATCGCCGACGTAAATTACTGGCTCATCTGCTGGAATATATTGTCGCCTTTGAAACATATACATCTCCTTAGCTTGTGCCAGTCTAACTGTCTGTGTATTAAACCTCTCTTGAGCTTGCATGTGCGTACCAAACACATGGTAACGTCTAGACATGCCGTAAACATTTTTATCAATTTCTACATACATTACTCCTTTTCCAGAAAGGAAGTCTGTTGTAGAAAACGCAGCTTTTTCAAACACGTGTTGCGCTTTTCTGATGATTGGCCAGCGAGAAGCTATGAAAACACCTCCGTTTTCAGGCTTTAAGATAGTTGTTGGTGTGCCAACAGTTTCTGTGTAGTACACATATCCATATTGCATCAGGATGTCTCTAATCGTAAGACTTTCATTCGAGAAGCATCCACCCATAAACACTTCATTAAATGATATAACATCAACTTCAGGATGTTGACTTACTAGCTCTCGAACAATTCGACATGTCCGTTCCCTTTGGCCACTTTGATAGTACAGGTAGCGTAATTCCCATACATTATACGATATTACGTTAATCTCATTCAAGTTATTTGGTGTTGTGAGTGGTAGGGCTTCTGGTGATGCACATAAAACTGTATTGTTTTCAACGCAGGGATCTTTGTCGGCACAGATGTATTCTAGTCCAAATTGTTGGCACACCGACGATGCTTCCCGGCTGCATTCGAAATCTGAAGTGATATGAAAATTAATAATATATCAATCTACAAAATAGTTACCTTTATAAGTGTGTATGCAGTTATTAAAAAGCAGTACTTTGACTGATTAAGAGTACAGTACTCCTTCCGAATCGCAACGTAATAATAATCTTTAACAATAAACGTCAAATTATGTCTACTCACCAACCCAAACACTTGGTCTGGTCCCTACAAACGATGTATCACAAGCTGTGGGGTCAAACAAAATTAGGTCTACTTAGTTACGAAGACACCTTTGATAATTAATTGAAAGTATGCTTGTGTAGGGTAAACTGTAAAGTCTAAAGTGAATTCTGTAAATTAACACGTCACGAAGAGACGGACTATTTTCTCTGTCTTTTTCTTTTCGGTTCTACTTAAGTGAATTTTCCAGACGACACTAGCAAACAATAACATTTCATCCATGATGACATATATGTTAGGTCATCTTATAATGAACAATACTATACCATCAGAGTAATGTACAAATGACACCCCACCCTCTTCACAATCTATCACTTTGGCGGGTCCCTGTTATTTTAGAAATCTATAAAGCCAGGCACCGGAGAAAAAATGGTAATTTTGCAAATGAATTTTCAGAGGTATTTTAAGAAACAATCTAGAACGGACGAAAACATAAACTATAGAACTTTCCCCCAGTTATAAAATATTCAAACAGGGCCAGCGGAACGTTTTTCAAAGTGGGGGGGGGGGGGGGAGGGGGAGGGCACTCTTTCTTTCCGATCATACACAAATCTGCATAGACATATGCACATTCGTTCCGCCTGCCATGTCAACAATTTGTATCTGTTCAAGATTATTTCTTCATCCAAACATTCCTTCAATGCCTTAGATTGTTCATTTGTACAACAAATAAAAATATTTCGCTCCTGAGCCTAAATTCGACGGATGTGATTCGATACTTTGAAATATTAATGGCCTAACTGAATTTTCACTCTGGATTAGGTCTACATTAGGCCTATTATTATAATCATGTTTATATTCATATTCACTATCGGTGCAGAGGCTGTCTCTTATACACATCTATTTGTTAAAAAACTGATTCTGACTGAGATTTTGACACTTAACATGTTCAGTGCTGCGCCAAAGTGCTAGGGCCTATATCGAAAGCGGCGTTATTAAAAGTTATCGGGATTTATGCTTTTCATTTTAGTCGTATCATCTTATATAAAAATCGTACGCCCAACGCGGTGATCGAGAACGCATTCAATAAATAGTACAGGGGCTGTCTCTTATACACATCTAAGCAGTACTTTGACTGATTAAGAGTACAGTACTCCTTCCGAATCGCAACGTAATAATAATCTTTAACAATAAACGTCAAATTATGTCTACTCACCAACCCAAACACTTGGTCTGGTCCCTACAAACGATGTATCACAAGCTGTGGGGTCAAACAAAATTAGGTCTACTTAGTTACGAAGACACCTTTGATAATTAATTGAAAGTATGCTTGTGTAGGGTAAACTGTAAAGTCTAAAGTGAATTCTGTAAATTAACACGTCACGAAGAGACGGACTATTTTCTCTGTCTTTTTCTTTTCGGTTCTACTCAAGTGAATTTTCCAGACGACACTAGCAAACACAATAACGTTTCATCCATGATGACATATATGTTAGGTCATCTTATAATGAACAATACTATACCATCAGAGTAATGTACAAATGACACCCCCACCCTCTTCACAATCTATCGCTTTGGCGGGTCCCTGTTATTTTAGAAATCTATAAAGCCAGGCACCGGAGAAAAAATGGTAATTGTGCAAATGAATTTTCAGAGGTATTTTAAGAAACAATCTAGAACGGACGAAAACATAAACTATAGAACTTTCCCCCAGTTTTAAAATATTCAGACAGGGCCAGCGGAACGTTTTTCAAAGTGGGGAAGGGAAGGGAGGGGGAGGGCACTCTTTCTTTCCGATCATACAAAAATCTGCATAGACATATGCAGATTCGTTCCGCCTGCCATGTCAACAATTTGTATCTGTTCAAGATTAAAAAATAAGAGAAAAAAAAGAAAGAAAAAAGAAAAAAATGATGCCTCAAATGTTATGTTCGGGCGTCAGAACACAAAGAGTTTGCGGGGGCATGCCCCCCAACCCCCTAGGACAGTGTTGTCTCGATCGGCCCAACTTTCGGCCCCCTTTCTGCCCCCCCTTTTGGACATTTCTGGATCCGCCCCTGCGGTCTGATTAAAAATGATTTCTATGCCTACCTTGTGAAACGCAGAGTAAGGTGTGACCACTCATTAAAATACTGAGTAAACGTACGAACACAACTGTAAACGCCATGATCGACAGTTTGGCACTGGACTGACTGGTTCCCTGGATGCAATCATTGTTATGCTGGACTCTGATCATCTCTTTGATAATATATCTGCATTTCACCTCTCTAATCGGTCGACTTATTTATTAGTTAACTCGATTCCCGATTTGTCATTCCGGGTGTCATTTTTTAATGCTCTTATTGTTGATTTATTTGTAAACCTGCTAAATATGGGAAAGTGATCAAATTAGATGTTCAGTGCTGCGCCAAAGTGCTAGGGCCTATATCGAAAGCGGCGTTATTAAAAGTTATCGGGATTTATGCTTTTCATTTTAGTCGTATCATCTTATATAAAAATCGTACGCCCAACGCGGTGATCGAGAACGCATTCAATAAATAGTACAGGGGCTTATGTAGTAAAATAGGCTCCAGTTCGCAATTCATGTTAATTTATGGCAACAATGTTTTTTCGACTCAGAATTTTATACTGAACAAGAAAAACGTTGGTGCCATTTTTTCCCGACAAAGTTAACTGGCCGCCATCTTGGAAAACAAGATGGCGAACGCAATTTTACCAAACTTAGTATTATGTGGTATCATTAGAAAGGAAATCATGCACTGAATATTTTTCCCATTACACTAATATGAAGAAATGCACAGAAACGGAGATATTCTACTTTTACCTTTACATTACAATAATAAACTTGGGAATGAAAATATAATTTTTAGTAGGCCTATGTCCTACCTTAACATGAAAAACCGCACGATCTTTCAAAGTATACCATATTTTTATCTAAAAGTTTTAGAGTGTTGTGTTGATTTTAACAAAGTCAGCAATGATGTAATTAACAATTACGAACAAATCCTAGAGCAAAATTTATGGGGAAATAAGAATATTACATTAAGTAACAAAGCTATATTTTTTACAAATTGGATTTCATCGGAGTTAACTAAAGTCAAAAACATAGTAAGTCTTTATCGATTATTTAACCCAACTGAAATCAAAGAGAAACTAAATGTAAAAAGAACCTAGCTCAGTGAATATACTACACTTATTGAAGCAATCCCAAAAGTATGGATAAACACAATAAAGCAATACTATAAAGGTAAACGAGCACGTGAGAACAGAGTGTACTGCAATCGACAAAATAGCAAGGATGAATACGAAAACTCTTTATTTAAATTTTGTCAATAAAATATTTAGTCCATCTCAGAGCATACTTAAATGGGATGGTGTATTCGATGATAAAATATAATGGACCAAAGTTTGGAGACACAAAGTAAAAAATGAAAAAAATAAAAAATATGCACAATTAAATTATAAGTTATTGAATCGAATTGTCCCTACCAATGCTAGATTATATAGATGGAATCTTAAAAGTACATGCAAATGTGATAATTGTGATGCCATAGAAGATGAGAAACATATGTTTTTTGAATGTCCACGTAACAATATATTATGGAAAAAATTGATAAAATATTTAAAAAAATTGATAATATTAAAAGTTATTTTAAAGAGCTCCTGTTGGGATGTGAGTGTGACATTAAAAACTAATTATATACAATTGGTAATTATTCGATTTATAAAATAAAAATATTAACTGAATTAAAAACGCCTACTTGTATAAATCCATGGGCTGTATTTAAGTCAATTGTAAAATATATAGATGCATTAGGTTTGTTATTATTTCTAAGTTTACAGTTGCACTGTATTTCAACATTTGTGTCATTGTCAATATACGCATACCGGTATAAATAATTTTATTGTAAAACAAAAAAAAAAAAGAAGAAAAAAAGAAAGAAAAAAAAAAAAGAGGTACTAACATTGTTATATCTTTTTCAGATATAACGCAGTGATAGTCAATGAGTGATATGTAAAAAGCATTTATTTATATAATTTAAAATTTTTTTATATAAAATTTTATTTCATGCTTTTATTGTATTCAACTATTTTATAGAAATGAGTGCGTTATTATCCAAAGATACGCTTTAA